>NC_041231.1:105873806-105988164 GCF_002837175.3 Physeter macrocephalus | reverse complement strand
GGGCGCGAACCCGGTTCCCCTGCATCGGCAGGCGGACGCGCAACCACCGCGCCACCAGGGAAGCCCCTTGACAGTTGTTTTAAAGTCTTTGTCTAGTAAGTCTCATGCCTGTGGTTCTTCATGGACTATTTGTGGAGATTTTGTTCCTTTGAATGGGTCACATTTCCCTGTTTCTTTGCATGCCTTATGACCTTTTCTTGAAAACTGTGCATTTGAAAGAACAGCCACCTCTCCCAGTGCTTGCACACCGCTGTGCAAGACCTTGAAATGGTGGGCCCATGAGTCCTGAGATCAGCCCAGGCCTTTTCAGGTTTAACTGGGCATGATCCCTGTCTGGGCCTGTGTGTAAGTTTAATTTTTGGTTTTGTTTTTTTTAATCCCACCCCCCCACTGCTTTTAAATGTCTTCCCAAGGAGTCTCATTCCAGCTGCTTCTCAGGGTCTTAAATGCTCTATTGTCTTCCTCTGCTTGTAATCTCTTTCTCTGCATCCATGGGTGTGCAATCAGCTTGTACTTTTCACGTGTTTCACTGCCTTCTGTGGCTTCTAGCCAAGGACCCAAACTATGCCAATGTTTCCATCTGAACTTTGAGTCAGGCAAGACAGCAACCAATCCCTCAGGGAACCCAGACAGGCCAGAATGTTGCAAACAAGTTCCAGTCTGCTCCTCCCATCCCAAGAGGAGGTGGGAATTAGACTAATTCCTTCCAATCACATCATGCAGTGGAGTAGGTGGGGCAAGAGTGAGTAAAAAGGTCACAAAATCTCCTATCATTTTTAATGTAATTTTTTTCTTGATTGGACATTCACTTGTTTGCTGTAGATGTCTGACTGGTTTCTGTAGTTGATTATTTGATGTTTCTGTTGGGCAATGAGGACCTGAAACTTCCAACATCTTGCTGATGTCACTCTGCTTATTTATTTTTCCCAGTATTTTTTTTCTCTCTGTACTTCACATTGCTTAGTTTCTATTGATTTATCTTCCAGGTTCGTTGACTCCCTTGTCATGTACATTCTGCTAGAGTCCCTCCAGAGAATTTTTTTTTTTTTTTTGCCACATCATGCAGCTTGTGGGATTTTATTCCCCCAACCAGGGATTGAACCCGGGCCACCGCAATGAAAGTGCTGAGTCCTAACCACTGGAATACCATGGAATTCCCTAGTGAATTATTTTTAAATTTCACATTTTCAGTTCTAAATATTTTATTTGGTTCTTTTTTGTGTAGTTTGTTCTTCTGATGAGAATTCATGTAGTTTTAATCATTTCAAGTGTGTTTTTCTTTACCTTATGGAGCACAGTTATGAGAACTGCTTTTAAGTCTTTGTGGGACAATTCCAACATCTAGGTCACCTCGGGATTGACATGTGTTGTCTTTTTTCACCTTAGTGTTCACATTTTCATGGTCTTTTGTATGTCAATAATTTTGGATTGTATCATGGACACTGTGCATATTATGTTGCATGGACCCTGGGTTTTGTTGAATTATCTGGAGAATGTTGATGGTTTTGTTTTAGCAAGTAATCAACCTGCTTAGGTTGAGATTACAAGCTGTCTTGATCTTGTGTTAGTGGCATTTAAAATCCCAGTTTACTTCCCAAAGCCTTTACCATGTTGGTTTGAGCCTGTCCCACTTGTGAACCTAAGCTGTGTAGGTTCATCCCTAGAATTAGGGGAGCATCTCACTCCTTCTCTGCTCTGGGATTCTCCTCTCCAGCCCCAGGGAATCCTTTTCCTGGTTAGAGAGATGTTCTTCTTGGCCTCAAATTTTGTTTTGCCAGTCACACCATGGCAACCACTGCACTGCTGCACACTCGGGCCTGCCTTTGGGGCATATGTCCCGTGCTCAGGACAGAGACCCCAGCAATTGTTTCCTAATGTCCCACAATCTCAGAAATTCATGGGAAGATGCTTCTCCACATTTTGATGCCTTACCACAATCCATCTGCTTTTGTTTAATTTCAGCATCCTCAAACCGTTGTTTTTCACCTTTTGTCCAGAGATGTTAGTTGAAGTCAGTGGCAGGGATGGGCGGCAGTTGGCTCATGGGGACACAGTGGGGCTGGGATTCTCTGACCCTTACTGGGACTCTGACTCTGGAAAAGCTACTTACATCTCCATGCCTTGGACTCCTTACTTGTAAATGGGTAGCAGCAACAGTTTACCTCATTTTTAATTTTTTTTTTTTTTTTTTTTTTTTTGCGGTACGTGGGCCTCTCACTTCTGTGGCCTCTCCCATTGCGGAGCACAGGCTCCGGACGCGCAGGCTCAGCGGCCGTGGCTCACGGGCCCAGCCGCTCCGCGGCATGTGGGATCCTCCCGGACCGGGGCGCGAACCCGTGTCCCCTGCATCGGCAGGCGGACTCTCAACCACTGCGCCACCAGGGAAGCCCTGGCATTGTTTTTTGAGGACAAAATGTGCTTATGGGCATTAAGCACTAGAAACAAATAGCAAGTGCTCAGTAAACATGAATGGGTTATTACTATTAATATATTTCCTATAAGACTGAACACTTTGGATTAGGATTACTGGAATAAAAAAATTAAGAATTAAGAAGTTAGAGGTTCGGTGGGTTGGCTATCTGGATGCTGATGCTTGAAGGAGGTTAAAAAGGAAGGAGGACATTTAGAAGAGCAAAATATTCCATGCCATCCTATAGCCACTGGAATTAAACTCTTGTCAAGTGATTCATATGGCAGCCATCGAAACAGAAAGTCACAAGGATACTTAAGGCAGCTTTCAGGTGTGCTTTTTATAAAGTACCACATTAAATGAGAATGAAGACTATACGATAAATGAGGAAATAATCACTGATATAGAACATCACTTTCCAATGAAACAATCCAATCCCTTCATCCCTTTTTATCCAATTATTGGGGGGGGGGATGAAACTAAGATTCTAATTTATCCTCTAGTAATACTGCTCCTCTGCTTGCTCCCCTGCCAGATGGCTGAAAAAGAACATGCGACCCACTGAAGATCTTGACTCGGTCATCCAGAGACTGTTGGTGTTTGGGCCGATCAAGTCAGTGAGCCTGTGTGGACGGCAAAGTGCAGTAGTGGTTTTCGAACACATGGTCTCAGCCTGCAACGCTGTGAATGCCTTTCAGAGCAGGACGCCGGGCACGATGTTTCAGTGTGCCTGGCAGTGTGCCTGGCAACAGCAATTCATAGCGAAAGACGTAAGACTCCCCACTACCAAAAACCTACGTAAATTCTCAAAGCTGGTTTCACATCATTTGTTTTTCATCAGGGCTCTAGTGAAGTATAATTATCATAACTGATATTTTAGCACTGAAAAAAGGCACACCGAGGTTTACTTAGTTCAGGAATTGGAAAGCAGAAATAGTAGCACATCCCTTCCTTGGAAACCTTTAGCTTTGATGTGATGGTCATCACAGCTTTGCTTTTCTGGACAGGAAGTTCACGATGGCATTCATGCACTCATCTGACAGCCACCTCTCCTGCAGGATACTGCTTTCTTCAGCATTAATCGCGTGTAACTTTTCTTTCTCCCTATTTCTGATGACCTGTTTTGAAATTCTCATGGCCTGAAAAAACAAAACCAACAGTAAGGTTAAGAGGCATTCTAAGAGGAGTGAGATTATTCTAGAATTCTGATGCTTGTTTCTCTGTCGTTCATTTGATCCTGTGACACCTTAAGAAATACGTGTAGATAAGACACTGTTCCTCATATGTTCGTGTGTGCACACATCCTCCCAGCAGGTGTGGGGCAGGGCTTGTGATCACACATTTCTAAGAAGCTGTAGATAGAAACCAAAGCTTCTGGTTCCAGGACCACATTTTGAGCAGTGAGAACATGAGAAAATCAGTCACCAGCTATCACATATAAAAACGGAAGTGCTGCGTGGTCAGAATCTTCTCAAAGTTAACCTGTCTGGCTGCTCACCTGGATTCAAGGATGAAAGTGCTGGCAAAGGTTGCCTATTCAAACCTCCTCAAAGTGGTGCCCAGAAAGAACTGCCCCTCTGTCTACACAGCACAGAAATGGAATGCCTATTTGATAAGTTTTGTAAAAATCAGTATTTCTGACATTTTTATGCTTACTTTTAATCTCAGATTTAGATGTGCTCAGAGCCAACTGTTTTTTTTTTGTTTGTTTGTTTTTTGTTTTTTTTTTAAATTACCTTTATTCAAGTCAACTTTTGTGTGTGTGTGTGGTACACGGGCCTCTCACTGTTGTGGCCTCTCCCGTTGCGGAGCACAGGCTCCAGACGCGCAGGCTCAGCAGCCATGGCTCACGGGCCCAGCTGCTCCGCGGCATGTGGGATCTTCCCGCACCGGGGCACAAACCTGTGTCCCCTGCATCGGCAGGCGGATTCTCAACCACTGCGCCACCAGGGAAGCCCTGTCTTGTTTTTTAAATTGCTTATTCTCTTACGGCAAATAGATGATTTCCATGGTTCTTACAAGCAAAACAAAACAAACAAAAAAATGAATACTAACATTTGGGGGGAGCTTTGAATATGCTTTCAGCCTGACCCAAACTTCTTTCTGAAAAGTACTGTCGGGAAAAACTTCAGTAACAAGTCCTTGGGTACACGCTTCCCGGGCTGTTAACTTCTTCCCAAAAACGAGCATCTCTGTTGCCTGAAATGAAAAGCAGGATTGAGACGTTAGCGCAATGAAACAAGGCTCAGCTAACTTCAGAATGTACTGCTTTCAGTAGACATAGGGACATCTCCTGGTCTTTAAGGTCGCCAGTATTTCTCATTAAGGGAGAAACTGATGGCGCCACAGGCAATGGTTTTCCAACTTTGTGCTGAGACCATTAGGCTTTCTAGACAGTTTGTAGAGGCTGCTGCTTCTGTGTGTGTCTATGATGGGGGGCAAGAGCTGGGAGCCTGGGGAAGAAAGGCTGTGAGGCAGATGATGATTCTATGACACATGGCGGCAATGAGTTCCTGTTTTATACACTATAAACAATTATAAAACAAAAAGAAAAATCACGGTCATAGGAAATGCCAACCAACGTTTAGGAACACCAACTGTCAAAATTCCCTTCCCTGGGGACTTCCCTGGTGGTCCAGTGGGTAAGACTGCACGCTCCCAATGCAGGGGGTCTGGGTTTGATACCTGGTTGGGGAACTAGATCCCGCACGCCTCAATTAGGAGTCTGCATGCTGCAACTAAAGATCCCACGTGCTGCAACTGAGACGTGGCGCAGCCAAAATAAATAAATTAAATAAATAAATGAATAAATAAATATTTTTAAAATTCCCTTCCCTGGAAATTCACACAGTGGTCTGGCTCTGACAGTTTTCTTTACCTGCCCAGGTACTCCAATGAGCTCCACTTAACTGAAGGAAAGTGAGGGAGACTGATGTTCAGTTTCTAACAATACTGAGGGCACCAAGTGGATATCCTTTCCTATGTTTGCAATTTCTCTTCCAGAAAAGGAAAGACTGTTTCAGAGTCAAATGTTCTAAGCCTTAGGGTTGGGTCTGCCCAAATTTTCAAAGTTCAAAGCTGTATAAGAATTCAGGGCACGTGACTGAAGAAAGAGATTTAAAAAGGGAATTCCTTGGTGGCCTACTGGCTAGGATTTCAGGCTCTCACACTGCCGTGGCCGGGGTTCAATCCCCAGTCGGGGAACTGAGATCCTGCAAGCCGCATGGCATGTCCAGAAACAAAAGAAAAGAGAGAGATTTTTAAAATATACGTTTTTTTCAATGAAAACCTAATAGCAACGAACAGAGGCTCAATTCCCACTCCCCCCCGTCAGATCCCGAAGGATGTTTGCTAAGCCTCTCCCTACCCCCGGCTCGCGGTCTTGTCATGATCCCCTTGGGGTCCTACCCACCAAGGGTGGGCACCTAGGTTTCCAATAACTGCAGGGACAGACCTGAGCGGCCACTGGGCCCCTTGGAGCCTTACTGCCCTGTGGGACAGTCTGGAGAAAAGGCCGTGGAGGCCGGGAGCCACGCTGGGAACACTAGGCACCCAGCTGAGAGTCACCCCCAGTTTGGGGGTAGAGCGTCTAAACTTCCCTGCAGACCAGACGCTTCCCACAGCCTGGTTCCTCTATGTTTAAAACTCTTGGAGTTGGGGAGCAAATAATTCGCTTCCGTCTGTTGTCTCTATTATCGAGGGAAAGAACAGAGAGTGTGCGGTCACTTTTGGAATGGAGGTGACATTACATTTCATTTTAAGGTTTCCAAAAATTACCTTGCTTGAGCCCATTATCTTCGGAAAAGTGTAAGAGGAGCAGCCTTCTGGACTCTGGCCTAGGTGACTGAATGGAGTGTGAAATGTTGCCTTTTTGAAGAGAGAAAAAAAAAGAGAAAAGAAAATCATCTTTTCACACGTGATTTCAAAAAAATCACTATTTGTTTCTATCCTCCTTACAATACTTAATTGAAAAACTTAAAAAAAATTATAGTTATTGTATTATTATACAGGCAGACCTCCTTTTATTGTGCTTTGCTTTATTGCGCTTCGCAGATACTGCATTTCTATTTTTTTTTTTTTTACAAATGGAAGGTTAGGGGCAACCCTAAGTCGAGCAAGTCTGCTGGTGCCATTTTCCCAACAGCGTTATTTTTATTTTTTTTTACAAATGGAAGGTTTGGGGCAACCCTAAGTCGAGCAAGTCTGCTGGTGCCATTTTCCCAACAGCGTTATTTTTAATTAAAGCTGTTTTAAAATGTCTGATTGTTTTCTGAGACATAATGCTATTGCATGCTTAATAGACTACAGTATAATATAAACATAACATTTATATGTACTGGGAAACCAAAAAAGTCCCGTGACTCACTTTATTGTGATATTTGCTTTATTGCAGTGGTCTGGAACCAAACCCACAATATCCCTGAGGTCTGCCTGTATACACACAAAATTCACTCTTAACGTATGCCGGTTTATGAGTTTTAAACAAATGTGTACAGTTATGTAGCCACTACCATGATCAAGATATAGAATATTTCTATCACCCCCCCACGCCAAAGTTTCCTCACGCCCTTTCTGCAGTCAGTCTGTCTCTCACCCTCAAGCAACCACTGATCTGTTTTGTTCCTACAGTTTTGCCTTTTCTAGAATGTATATAAATGGAATCGCACATTCCGTAGCCTCTTCTCCTTTTGTGGGCTTCTGTCCTTAGCAGAAGGCTCCTGAGTTACCACGTTGTTACTGCATGTATCAGGGTTTGTTCCTTCTGATTTCTGAGCAGTATTCCATTGTATGCATGTGTCATAATTCGTTTATCCATTCACCAGTTGGAGTCATTGTGGTATTTCCAGTATTCTGGATATTATGAATAAGGTTATGATGAAGGTATATTTTCAACTCTCTTGGGTAAATGCCCAGGCATGCAATTGCTGGGCTGTGTGGTTCATGTGTGGTGTAACTTTATGAGACGTTGCCAGACTATTTTCCGAGGTGCAGCAGGGAGCTCCAACCACTCCGCATTCTCCCTAAACCTGTCGTTATCCTTAGTCTTTTCAATTTTACCCACTCTAGTAGGTGTGTCGTGGTGTCTCAGTGTGGTTTTAACTTGCTGTTCCCTAACGACTAATGATGTTGAGCATCTTTTCGTGTGTTTATCAGCCATTTGCATACCTTCTCTGGTGAAGCAGCTTGCAATACTTTGCCCACTATTTTTAAGTTGGATTGGTTGTCTTTTTTTAACTCGAACCTGTGTCCCCTGCATTGGCAGGCAGATTCTTAACCACTGCACCACCAGGGAAGTCCCTACAAGTCCTTTTCTTAATGGTGTCTTTCTCATGTGTTTTTAAGAGCCATTTATACTTTCTTTTCTGTGGGCTATTTATTCCTCTCTGTCGTTTATTTTTATATTAATTTGTTGATCCATCACTTTATAGACACATTTAAAAAAATATATTAGAAAGGTTAGCCTCTATTGTGTGAGTTGAAAAATTACTTCCTCAATCTGCCATTTGTCTTGATTTTGCCCCAGAGGTTTTTTGATTGGTTTTAAATACCAGAAACTACTTTAATATTGGTTATTTAGACTACAGAGTCATTTGTAGTTCTTTTCTAGATGTCAGAAATAGTTTTGTGTGTTTCTTGATGAATGAAAAGTTCTTATGAAAGGAAATTAACTTATAATCAACAATTCTGTAAACAGCATATTTAGACTTCATTTCCCATAATCAGGTATGGCAGGGTTTTTAAAATGAATATTGCTAGACGATATAAACCTACAATGTGCAAAGCATACAAATCAAAACAATAAAAGTATAAAGTAAACAGTTATTAATGTCACCTATCTTCTCTTTTCCCCCCAAAAGAAAGCGGATTGGAGAAAATGTGCTGAGAAGTCACAGCCTAAGGAACATAACCAGAAAACTGAAAGAAGAAGCCAACCTTGGTAAGAGCCACAAACAGGCGCGTGGAAAGCTGATAGTAAGCAGCATTTAGTTTACTTATAAACATTATTATAAGCAAACACTGAGCTAATTTTCAGAAATGGAGCAGTAGATGTAGTTAAGGGTTAGATGCTGGCGTCAGGCTGCCTGGTGACCCTGGAGCTTCTTAACTTCTCTGTGCCACGGTTTTCTCATCTGTAAAATGGGGTGAGAGCACCTGCCTCGCAGGGCGGGTAACGTGGGCATGTACTGAACACGCATAATGTGCATCAGCAGAGTGCCTCCTAGATACCGAGCACTCAAAGACCTATTACCGTTAGGGTTTCTGCCTTTTTATTAACTCCAACAGGAAATGTACTGTTTGCTGACAGAGAAGCTAATAGGCAGAGGCACTACTTGTTGCCCATAATAAAGAATGGTTTGGTTAAATGTTAACCCACATTTACTGTGGTATCTATTCATGAAGCCAGGAATGAGAAACCCTGTAAAATGAATTCCTCTCTACAGCTTCTTTCTTCTGTGTCTTTCCCTGATTTTAAATTGAACCTTGGTTTAATTCGTTGGGTGAACTCTTAGCAGTGGTCGCTATTTGTCAAATATTTTACTTTGGGCCCAATCTTTTAGCATATATAACATATACGCTTTTCCCTCTGATTTCAATTTTAATTCAAATTGTATCGTAAGATGGGAGTCCTAGAAATCTTTAAAAAGATGATGTACGTGACAATCATTTGGAATCCAGTGGGAGAATCAGGACAAGATTCAAATACGATGATATCTGGCCTCCAGGTACTGAAGAATGAGACCCCCAAGTTCAGGTCAGGAACTCCTGATCCCACCCGGCTCAAAGCAGGTCAATTAATTGGTCATTTAACACACAGAATGTGACCGAAGACTGTTAATTTCTGCCTTTGAGCAGAAACTTCCACCCACAAAGGTTAGGTAGCCTGGCGTCTAGACTTCCATTTGCTATTTTTATGGGAAAATTATTAGTAAAAATTAGATCTGACAATATGCCCAATCTCATTGAAAGGAATCCAGTGAAAGATGAGCCAAAGAGTTAAGGACCCTAATATACGGTCCTATTAGTGCAGAAAATACCTCTAAACAAAACCAGGAATCTCTTCAGTGGTTAAAAACCAAATGTTCCCTGCAAGGCTGTATGTACATTAGCAAATTTTACTGCCACAAAAGCAAAAGTCACTCTAAGAATCTGATAACCCTAAGAGGTGGTTATTAGTTCTACAGTGAAAGTTCTAAGATAAACGTTCATCACATTTTTGTTTATAAGGACAAAAACTGGAAATATTCTAGGGTTCCAGTGTCAGGGACTGGTTAAATTAGATAAGTTAAATAACCCAAGTGTTAGCACTGCTTATCTGAGTGGTGAGATAAGAGTGACTTTTAAATTAACTCTTTTCTTTGTACTTTTCCATATTTCCCCAAATTTTACTTTCTACTATGACATATATTATGACTGTAGTAGGAAGAAAAATGAAAATCTATATAATTCAATGGTGAACATGACTTCTCTGAGCTTTGGTTTTCTTATCTGCAAAGGAGGGAGTGAAAGTAGAGTAACGCCTGAAAGTTCGTCCTTATGCTAGATTTATAAATTCCAGGATTCATTTACCTGGAAAAAATTATCAAATAACTCACTTGCATAACCTCCAAAGCAGCTGTTTTTTGTCCCCTGCTAACAAGCTTTGAAGGTTCCTGACTATTTTAGAGTAAAAATAAACAAGTGTTGTGTAATAGGATTAGAGCACAGAGCCAAAAGAGCTGGGGCAATGTTCACAACAATATTCGTGTTTCGGAAAATTCAAGTTAATAGTAAAGGAAAAATAAAACGCGTCATATTAGACTAATTCTTTGGGAAAAATTTAAATTTGGTCCATTCTACCACAAACCATGTGTAATCTGTTTACTACTAGCAACAAAAAAGAATTCAGAGGATCTCCTTTTTACTTGTATAACTTCATACATTTCTGGGAGCTGACTTACCCTGTCGGTCGCATACACGATATCAAATAGCCCGAGAATGGTGACGGAGATTCCTACAGCTGGTCCGTTTACCACTGCAACCAGAGGCTTCGGAAAATCTATAAAACAGTCGACAAAATCCCTACAGACGTGGAAATATAAAAGCATGTTTAAATATGCCAAAGTAGCATCACTGAAGTATGCAGGCGAGACAGGGTGAGTCTGGAACATGCTTTTCTGGCCAGGCTGGTGAGTTTCCCATCGCCCAGCAGTGCCTCTCTGCCCTGCAACCTCCCCGGCCTCTCGCACCAGGTTCCTCCCATCTGAACGGCACTTGAAGGAAACTCACAGAGTCCCACAGGTCAGCCTTGGTTCAAATCTTGTGTTCTGGGCATGCAGTCAGGGACGTAAGCCAGCTGTAGACACATAGGCTAGGGTGGCCGCCAGCACGTGCTGCGGTATCACAGCTCAGTGGGCACCAGACGCAGCGGGGACTAATGAGGCGGAAGGAGACGCCTTCACGCCCTGTGTTTTCCGAGACCATTTCGAGTCTCCTATGAGCAGCGATCGTGGCAGTCACGCCTTCCTCTGGCCAGAGGAGAAGTTGCTAAATTCCTCTGCCTCGATATGGGAGTTAATTTGTAGCGGCAGTTGACTTGTAGGCTTTCCAATCAAATGTGGTGTAGGGAGGCCAGGAGAACGGGTAACAGAAGTTACAGTGATGGAGCAAATGCCCCCTACTGATAGAAGTTTGGAGAAATATACTTGCCTAAAGTCACAGCCGACTAGACGGAACCTAAGAAGTATTTATTTTACATGTGCGCAGCTGAAGACCACACTGATAAGGATAAGCCCCCCGGGATGAGACAGACGTGCTCTCACCTCAGTAAAACGGCCCCGCTTCTGGCTTTCTCCTCCACTGCACCAGGGGGAACATCCGTGAAGTTGGTCAGATCATTCCCGCTACAATAATAGTCCCCATTGCCTGTAAACGAAATCCACGGATCCACCACTCATTCACTCTACAGTAGTCACTGGGCATCTTGTATGTGCCAGGCTCTGTACCAAACTCTGGAAATACACTGGTGGACCAGCTGGGGTCCTGCCCTAATTGTCAGACTAGGGAGTCAGCTGGACCTTGATTTAAAGACACATGAATAACTGTAGGCAATGCAACTATGATGATGCAAAGGGACACGAGGACAGGAGAGCAGGCAATGGGGCTCTGCTCTCACCTGCGGGTTCAGGGAGGGACTTTGCTAAGGTGGGAATGACTGGACTGAGATCTGAAGGACACGGGCAGGGGTAGATGGAAAGAGGGTGGGGGGAATATTCTCCAGCGGTGACAGCATGTGCAAAGGCTCTGGGGAGGGGGGCGACCCGGCGTAGGATGGGCTGAGAGAAGCAGATGCCTTTAATTTTCTTTTTTCAGTCCAGACAGATAAACCAGAAAACAGAATTTAGGAAATCTATATAACATGAATTAGAGAGGCAAGTCTAATTGATATAATTGTAACTCTATACCTTAAAAATCAAGAATGGACTTTTAATTTTTTAAAATTTCTTTTTTACTTAAAACATTTTTTCATTACTATTATTTTTTTGGCTGCACCGTGTGGCATGTGGGATCTTAGTTCCCCGACCAGGGATCGAACCGGTGCCCCCTGCACTGGGGACACGGAATCATAGCCACTGGACCACCAGGGAAGTCCCTGAACTTACTTTTTAAGTGTTCCTGGATGATATAAAATATTGGCCATTTTTTTGATTCTTAATCTTCAAGAGAGATTTCAATATATAGCTAATGTACACGAAATTTTAATAGATTCTAAAAAAAGTAAAATTAGTAAAACCAAACATTTCTGATTATAATACAATAAACTAGGAATTGATAACAGAAATGGAAAACCAAAAAAAAAAATCCTTTCTGGAAATTAAAGGACCTATTATTACAACGCTCAGATCAAAAAGGAACTAGAAAACGAAAGTGAAGGATATATAGAAAATCACTATAGGAAAAGCACTATTTATTGAAACCTAATCTTTCAGTTTTCTCACCTGTAAAATACGAGTAATAATAGGGCCTAACCTCACAGGGTTATTGCAAGAAAGCTTAGAAAAGTTAAGAAACAAAAAGCTATCAGATGAATTAAAATGCTGAGACCAGTGCTCAGCAAACAGGAAGTATGATATAAACGTTAGCCGTTATTACATTATGAAACCCAGCAACTTCACTTCTAAGAATATAGCCTTTGGATATTTTTGCACATTCGCTGCAAGACATATGTCCAAGGATACCCTTGCAGCATGATTTTAATAGCAAAAGACTAAGTACAGTCTACCCGTTCATCAATAGAGGAATGATGAAATAAATTATGGAATCCCCAAACTTTCATACTTTGTAATCCTGCAGAGAAAAACTTAGATGTATATGTGCGGACAGAGAACAATTTTTCGGGATATGCTGTTAGGAGAAGGTGGGTATAGTATGTACGTACTATATGCTTCCTTTTCTGTTTACAAGAGGCGGGGTACACACACGTACACACATAGGCAGTTTCTGGAAGGCTCAAGAAAAGCTGAGTTTTTCTAGGAAGCAGGACTGGGGTTCCAAGGAGAGTGAGATTTAGTTTTGTTATATGCCATTTCGTAGTCTTTGGATTTTTTAAAAAACCATGTGTCTGTATTATATTTTTAGTTAAAACAATTTTTATGTATATGTATAGCTGATTGACTTCGTTATAAAGCAGAAACTAACACACCATTGTAAAGCAATTATACTCCAATAAAGATGTTAAAAAAATTTTTTTTAAATTAAAAAACCAGAAAACATTCTCCTCCTGTATCAAGCCAACGCCACCTCTAGACTGTTTTTGTTGTCTCCATCCTCCTAGGTGTATTTGTGAAATACAAGGGCCATGTTCAACTCTTCCCTTTCCTTCACCCCCTCTCGCCAGCTGTTAGGTATCCCTCTTTCTCCCCATCTCTCTTTTTTACTGAAAGCTCTCTGATATCTCTATTTAACATTATATATTTTACAAATTTTAATGAAAATTAAAAGAAAATAAAATCACTCTGGGAATTCCCTGGTGGTCCAGTGGTTAGGACTCCGCACTTTCACTGCCGAGGGTGCAGGTTCAATCCCTGGTTGGGGAACTAAGATCCCGCAAACTGCATGGCGTGGCCAAAAAAGAAAATAAATAAAATAAAATAAAATCAGTCCTGCTTCCACTGCGTCAACACACGGTAACAGCTCCCGTCTCCCAAGTACGTGCTGTGAGCCCTGCCCTGCACTGTCTCATGCCAGCACCTCGACCATCCTGTGGGGTTAGGAAGACACTGTCTTCTCCATTCAGGAAGCAGAGGTCGCCCACAGGTAGTAAGGAATGAAGCCAGGATTGAAACTCCAGTTGATCTGAGTCCTGACCCTCAGCTTGCACCACTACACGCAGTGCCCCTTCCAAGTTCAACGACGTCCATCCTCCGAGTTCTCATCAGCCCAGGCCCAGGAGCATCCCTCATATTTTCCACTTACTATCACAGTGCTGATATAATTGCTTATGCTTTTTATTATATCTTAAACATTTGCTATACCGCTGGTCTTTAGAGTTGTAATTTTTAATACTTGTACAGTATATAGTCTACTGGATGTTCTATAATGTGCTTTTTTATTACTCTGTCATGCAGCATATTTACAATGTTTTAACATTTTCACAATTATAAGTAATGCTGCAAAGATTATTTTTCTTTCATAAGACCTTTCCTTTTTCTTGGATAATTTCCCTAGAATACATTCCCGTAAATGGGATTCCTGTATCAAAGTATATGAACATTTTACATATTGTCAAATGCCCTTTCCTTAGCTACTTACACTTTTTATAGCCATTTACGCTGCTGTCAGCAAGGGATTAGAGGCATTTATTCTACCATAACCTTGTCAAAATTGGGTATAACATGAAATTTTGCTAATTCAGATAAGTATAAAGTGGTATCATCTCATCATTTTGATTTCTGTTTGTGCTTATTAATCCGGTTGCATTTTCCTTGTTTCTTTAGTGCCTGGACTTTCTCATATAAATTACCTGCTCATTTTACTCACCTATTTATCTAATAGGTCTTAGTACTTTTCTTACCAATTTGTATCTGCTTTTTACATGATAAAGATATCAATCCTGTGTCTATCATATTTTTATGTATTTAAGAATTAGAGTATCTTAGCACTAGGAAAGATATTAGAGCTTATTTACTCAATTTCCTACCTAGATGAAAATCCCCCCAAATAGAAATTTAACCAAGAAATCTAAGAAAATGTCTCACCTGTTAAAACAGTTATGGCTGAATCATCCTTGCTTGCAGCCTCAAGGGCAAGCATGATGTCGTGATACATCTGTGTGAAAGGGGGAAGATGAGGAAAAGGAAAAAACTCTGAAAATGATAACCATCACCCAGGGGCTTCACTAAACATCAGTCTGCAAGCCCACCCTCTGCAAAGTGCCAAACACTTATGTATTTATAGAACCAAAAAGGCAGCCCGAAAGACTGAAAGGCCTTTCATTCCTTTTATGATTACGTGGTGTGTATTCTGTACCAAGTGCTATGTAGAAGATGCTGGGGAATATATCCATGTTTTCCCCCCAAGATGAACAAGTAAGACACAGTCCTTGAGCTTCTGGAATTAACAGACGGGGATAGCTCTAAAATGGGTGGAAAGTACAAAGCAGCAGAAAGCTCAGAGGAGCTGCCGGTACTTTTCTAGGGTGGGTAGGATGGGGCGGGGAGCAGACAAAGATTTCCAGGAAGCAGTTTTTCATCTGGGATGTCAAGAGAGAGCATGAGTGTGGCAGGCAGTCTGGGAGTGTTATGGAGGGTGAAAGGCTGGACTCCGTCAAGAACAGTGGGCCCAATATTTCAAATCAGCAACGTCTCTGAAAATCTTGGATGTGTAGCTGTCACAGCTTTCAAGGCATTTAAAACAGGTGCAGTTTCTACCTTAGATGAGGGAGAGAACGGTGAAGAGGGCCGCCATTTACAGATACACATCCTTTACTGAAAAAATAAACGCATGGACTTTACATAATGTATGAATGGAGGTGAAATCATTTTTGCCGAGGGGGGGAATGAGGAAGTAGTTCCATTATGACTACAGGGATCATGATGCAGCACGACAGGGTATCTGGGGAGAGCCCGGCTTAAGAGGTGGATAGATCATGGCTTCAACTTAGACCTCCCTGGTTATGAGTCATGTGAGTTGGAGCAAATAAGTACTTAACCTAATTATTTTATTGTTAGGTGGCAATGATAGTAGGCTCCTTGTGGGAATTAAACCTCTGTGTGGAAAGTATTGACACACACGCGCCACTCTGTAAAGAGCAGTTATTACTATTACTACCATGAATACATAAAAATGAGTCAGGAGAAGAGGAAAAGTTTTGAGACTCGAATGCTTTGTTAACTGCACAGTGGATATGCAGTTAATTATTCCTTATTCCTTAGATAAGCAATCCTTATTTAAGACTATTTTAAGGTAGTGTGCTTTTTCTACTACAAAAGAGGTGATACATCCGATGAAAAGGGGTTACAGCCCTTTTGAATTTTACTCCCAGTTCAGCACCAAGTATCCAATTAATTCTCTACTTTTTTCGTCAAGGGGAAAGGGCTGAAGTGGCTATTTTTTCCTTAAACTTCGGTTTATTTTTTTTAAAATGAGATATAACTGACATAGGTTTGTTTCAGGTATATAACATAATGATTTAATATTTGTATACATTGTAAAATGACTGCAATAAGCCAACGTCCATCATCACACATTGTTACAATGTTTTTTCTTTGTGATAAGAAATCTTAAGATTTTTTGTCTTAGCAACTCTCAGACATGGAAAACAGTATTATAGTCACTGTGCTGTACAGTATATCCCTGTGACATATTCATTTTATAACTGGAAGTTTGTACATTTTGACCCCCTTCACCCCACACCTCTAACAACCACCAATCTGCTGTTCTCTGTATTTATAAGTGAGATCATATGGTATTTGCCTTTCTCTAAGCTATTTCGCTTAGCATAATGCCCTCAAGGGCCATCCACGTTGTCACAAATGGCAAGATTTCACTATTTGTTATGGCTGAACAGTACTCCACTGTGTATACGTACCATGTTTTCTTTGTCCATCATCCATCGATGGACGCGTAGGTTGCGGAAGTGGTTATTTTTATTATCGTTCTAGTTCAATGACCGATTCAAAGACTAACAGTGCCCTTGTGAAGCAGCTCATTTCAAGCAGAGCTGGGTTCTGATCTATTTAAGTTCTTCTCTCCTTTTTTCCTCTACTTGTACAAAATAAAGCTCCATGCAAGTAGATTAGTACCCACTCTCGAGTCTAAGTGACATGAAGATACATCCAGGGAGCGTCTATGCCAACCTTAGAGAAGCCCTCTGCATCTTCTCTTACAGTGACATGTGTTTCATTTATATTCACATCATTTATCTGTGTTTCCATCACCAGAAAAGTTGCAGTGCCTTCTGGGCATGTAGAACCTACCTGAAGCTCACAAATTCTAAATAATGAATGTCCCACTCTGCTGTATGAAGTAGCCACAATTATTAATCTTCTGTACAAATCAAACAAGAGCTCTCACAGAAACAGGAAGGATGCTGACACACTATAGTTTCTGAGTGAAACAGACAGAGGAAGAAAAGAAAAGCAGGACGGACTCTTAGGGCAGGTCGTGTTACCTGAGTGGTGAGTGCATTTTTTTTGTCGGGCCGGTTCAGTGTGATGGTTGTGATGCCATCTTGGGAGGTCACCACCAGGGCGTCACCTCCTGGTTGCTTCCTGTCTGCTGCAGGTGTCACCTGGCTGGGGGACTCAGATGAAGCACTCAAACTGGACACCAAGTCCACGTAGTTCTGTCTGGCGTTGTCCTGAAGAGAGATGACAATTTCAGCCCATGGTCAATGAACAAGCATTTTGAGAAACTTCCTGTGCTAATAAGTACACCTGGCAATGAAGAATAGAGATTCTGGTTCGGTGGAGCGATCTCAAGATCTAGGAGGCTCATCTGTAATGGCTTAATAATGAGAAGCAACCCCTTCCTTTAGGAGCACAGCAAATGGAATAAAAGCAGAATGATAAGTAAATGTACCTTGGGCAGACTGCCAAGAGCATTCCAAGCATCCCACTTGGCCTTATTGATAAAGTCAAGCACACCTGGTTTGGGCACATTACAAGGTCCTTCAGTGGCCTGTGAAAAGGAGAGGGGCAATTATTGGTCAAACGCCCATGCAAACTGGAGCCTTAAATAGCTAAGACCCATAAGATGCACGCTAGTGTGAATGCACCTTCCCCTCCCAAGGTACATAAACTGATTTGAATTTTCTTCTCCCTTTGATGCTGTTGCTAAAAATGCACAAGCAAGAGAAAAAAGACTGGAGGCACAAAATATGCGATTGGCTATCAGTTCCTAAAATAAGTTATAACTGCCTGTGCATGAAAATAATGCAAGATTAGGGTTTTGGGAAAGTATTGAATACGTTTTAAAAAATCGTCATGGTGGGCTTCCCTGGTGGCGCAGTGGTTGAGAGTCCGCCTGCCGATGCAGGGGACACGGGTTCGTGCCCCGGTCTGGGAGGATCCCACGTGCCGCGGAGCGGCTGGGCCCGTGAGCCATGGCCGCTGAGCCTGTGCTCCGCAGCGGGAGAGGCCACAGCAGTGAGAGGCCCGCGTACCGCAAAAAGAAAAAAAAATCGTCATCGTTCATTAGTTTTACAGCGATGGTCACATTCTTCATACGTGATCAAGATCTTCAAGCAAACAATCTTCAAAGGTAACTCGCCCACACACATTTAGAACACACAGTGTATTCTGAAAGCCCATTCAAAAGAAACACCCTCCCCAACCCAGCTCCATGTTAGATATCTGATAACTGAGCAACACAGCTGCAAGGGGGCAGGGGTGGGGTCATCAGAGCCGCTGGCCCTTAGGACACTTAACTGAAGGACACGCGAGCAGAAAGCAAAAAGCAACTAAAGTTTACTTGTTGGAGGGTAGGCGCACTGAGTGTTTGGAGATGAAAAAAATATGCACTCAGTTATTTTCAGAGATGGCAATTTAAAACTCCATTTAATAACCATGTTTTTCAATTTTGTAATATAACTAGCTAAAAGAGGAAAGAAGAAAGAGGCTTTGAAAAACAAAGGCAGCAAAGGAGGCTAAGACTCTCCAAAGAAAAAGAGATAAGACTCACCTTGCAAGAGTTAGCCATCTGAGACATTAGAGGCAACGCAGGCCGTAAGACTGCCCCCCTCCACTTCTGACACCAAGTGCAAGATTGGGGGGCTCCCGAAACCACCCTCGGGTTCAATAATCTGCTAGAATGTCTCACAGAATGCACTGAAAGCTGTTGTACTCTTGGTTACCGGTTATTAGGGGGCAAGGATACGGATTAAGCCCAGCAAGGGAGAATGAAGAGGGTGGAAGCTGGGGAAGGTGTGTGTGTGACACCCCAGCCCGCCGCCAACCGGCCACTGTGGAGTCAGGACAGCGTACTCTTCCAGTCCCAGACTGATGCATGACAACACACAGAGTACTGCCCACGAGGGAAGCTCATTCAAGCCTCAGTGTTCAGAGTTTTCACTGGGGCTCCACCACCTCGGCATGATTAAAGTGTAATCGCAGCCCCTACTCTAAATGCCACTGTTAGACTCTCCAGGCAAACAAAGACACTTCTATCACTCTTGGCATTTCAAGGGCTTAGAAATTACCTCCCAGAAGCCAAGGGCAAAGGTCAGACCTCTTTGGGGGCAAAGCTAAATTCTTTACTATACACACCAGTATGAAAGTAAGAGAGGCTCATATGCGTCACAGGAAGAGAAAAATAGAAAACACACAGGAACCCAGAGGGGTGACTTCCCAGGACATTTTTCAGACATTGTAACTTAAAAACTTGAGTTTTAAAATTCTGTAATAAAAAATTTCAAACATATACAGAAGTAGAACACTGTAATGATCTCCCAGTATTTGTCACCCAAATTCAGTAACTCTCATTTTTGCCACACTTGCTTCATCCACCATTTTCTTTCCTTTTTTGCTTCATTATTTTAGAGAATGCCAGTCACCATACTATTTTACCCCTAGGTACTTAGTATACATTCCTAAAAAAAAAAAAAAAAATCAACATTTTCTTATACAACCATGATGCCATTAAGAATAATTTCTCTGTATCACCTAATACTCAGTTCCTAATCAAATTTCCCCAATCGTCTCAAGACCACTTTTTCAGCTGATTTATTTTAATTAGTGGCCAAATAAGATCTACACATTTGGTTGTTATATCTTTTAAGTCTCTTTTACTCTGGAGTGATCCTGAGTTACTTTTTGCCTTAATAATATTTTGAAGTCTAATATAATAAACTCTCACGTATACGCTCTTGGTAGGAAAGGCAACAACACAAACCCTAAAAGCATTAAGGCTGCATTTTAGTACAACCCACAGCATGTCTGTCTGAGGACCTGTCTGCTCAAAATGTCTTTATATCGCACCTTAGGCATTTACCTGCTTATACAGTGCATAGAGGTTTAGCTTCACTTCATTTCCTGGATCCTTCTTCAAGAGTTTCACCTGATTCATGGCGTTTTCAAAGTCCTTCTGGCTGGCTGTCATTGCTGGGCCACACAAATGCAGCTGAAGTGTTGGGAAACGCGTGACCTGCAGAGGACTGCAAACAGGCAGGCTGACTGCTAATCGTTCCCAGCCCTTACACGCCAAAATGCTACGTTTCTCCAGAAATATTCTCCCTGTACTTCCCCAGCCACCTGGCTGTGAATGGTTAGTGGTTTCCAAAACCGTCCGAGATACGAAATCAGTACAGAAGCTAACGGCAGTAATGCAGCCTTCAAATTAAACAGAGAAAAAGCAGCCAGAAGCCCAGGAGCCGTGGAGTTTTGCCACAGACAGGAAGCCAGCAGGGGCCTGTGAGATGCAGGGAGGCAGGAGTGCTGTGCGGGGTGTGAAGACTGCAGAGTTGCTTGCGCACAGCTGAAGTGAAAGCAGAGACCCCAAAAAGTTGTCTTCAGAAGTGAAGTGGTTTTGATATAAGAATGATGCGAGCTGTGTCCGGTTGACATCTCATCTTTCTGGTCGGTAACTGCTCGGAGCTCAGCGTCTGAGGGGTCCTGCAGGGGACGTACTGATAAGAGCAGATGATGCAGAGGGGACATTCGGACTATATATCCCCAGAGTTTGTGAGGCCCGTCCGAGAGTTTCAGTCTGGGCAAAGCTCCCCTCTGCTGATCCAAATAGCTCTCCAAGACCTTGGGGCACTAGCTCCTGCCATGGCAAAGGGGACTCTTTTATCAGCAGTGGCGAAAGCCATGTAGCGGCCACCGAAGAATCAGTCTGCCTGGCCACACCAGCAAACTGCTCCAGCATCAAGGGACTTTTATTTTGGGGCTGGCAGCTGGCCATCAGCTCTTGGATGGCAAAGTCAAAACTCTTTACTGGCTTATGAAGAGGCATTATCCTGTATGCTACTGGCTTGTGAAATTATTATTATTCCCACAGTGAACCTGTGTTAAATAATGCAGTGGCAAAGACAATCTCAGTCTCTGAGTTTAATAGGCCTGCCCCACCCCCAAACAAAATAAAGATACTAAGACCAAGGGGGTAAAGTACAAAGAATTCAGTCATTTGGGTCCCAAGGTCCAGAAACAGCCTCTGCAGTTGAAACTGAGTCCCCCTAAAACCGAGTTTCCTTACCGAGTTTGGGAGTCATCTCTCTCTATCCAAAACTTTATTCCCTTTCTTGTCCCCTCTGACCTCAATCCTGGGCTAACCGAACGCTAATCAACCAGAGTCAGGTGACTAAAATTGCTGCTGTCGATAACATCGTTTTTGTGCTAAAACTGCTATTACAGACATCATTGTTAACGTGCAGACGCAGGTCGTTTCTCCAGGGCAAGATGAGCTCACAGACCCCCCCAGCCATGGACCACCTGGCCAGTTATAAACCAGAGACATCCAATGATTAATAAATGTCACGAGAGGATAATTAACTTCAGCTTCTTTGTTCTTCCCCTCAAAAAAAAAAAAAAAAAAAAAAAGCCTGTAACACAAAGATCACTTTGGAGTGGACCTTGGGGCTTGTCCTCCCATCCGCTGCTTGGTGCCCTGCAATAAATCCTGACTTTGCTGCAAACTCCTGCTGTCAGAATTTGGTTTTCTGCCCCTCAGGCACATAAGCCCTTTGCTCAGTCACATAGTCACTGATCAACAAAGTATAAACTTTTATCAGGTCAATTCCTTACTCTCTGCTCAGCAAACACGTGTGTCCCAGCACACACACAGGTGAAAGGAGGGGAAAATGAAGATGTAAGAAATGTTCAGAGGAGAGATGAGCAGTTGCTGGCATTCCAGATAGAGAGCACTTCTTTCTTAGGGAGGTGGAGGACCTACCTGGGGGAAATCTACCTGCCTTGGATGCTAGGCTGTGAAGCCTGCCGAGCAGACATACTCAACCCTCACCCAGAGATGTCTAATGAGCCAGGTGCAGAGCAAGTGCTACCAGGTAAGTAACTTTTTAAGCACACACAGTAAGCAGAGGGGAGGGGAAAGCATCAATGCACAGCAGTGAGGTCACAAACAAACAATGGATGTTCACAATAATGACCCTGAATAATAAAGTTAATGACATCAAAGATGATTAAAATAATAGTTACAAATAAAGCCCAAACCTAACAAATGTATCACCTCCTCTGCAATAATGTAACTTTCAAAGAGTAAGTTCAAACCTTGAATTAGCCTCATTCAGTAAAATTAGCCTTCTATGAGTTTTACATTAAATAATTGAATCCGGTTTTTTTTTTCCAAAAAGGGAAAAACTCTGCATCTTACATGAATTTGGCACCTGGCAAGTTACAAGCAGAAAATGAAAGGAAAACTTCAAATGTACATAAAGGGCGAAATGTGCAAGTTCTCACAAAATATGGTGCAAACTTATTTATTTTAAAGTAGAGTTTTAAAAAAATTACAAAACACGACCGCTTAGTAATATAAAATCGGGGAAATCGTTAACTCCACCCCCGGAGGCAACCGGCACGTTGCAGGGTTTTCCCCTTGCCGGTGCACAGCCCGCTTCTGGTTTCCACGTGGCCCAGCGGGATCGGGGACGCGCGCGGGGAGACCCGGCTCGGCCGTCCTGACCCTCCGGCCCAGAGGAGAGCGAGCGGGAGAGGGACACCTGACGTCACGCTCTACTGGAAGCCTGCAAACCCTGCTGCTACCGAGACGCGATGACAGACAGCGCGGCCCCCGCAAACACGGCGGCGTCCGAGGGCGACCTTGGGCCCGGGCTCGGCACTTACCTGCTGAGAGCACCCGAGCACCACCGCCGCGCCAGCCTTCCGACCACTCCGGCCATGGCTGCCCCGGGGCGTGGGCGGGACTGCGGGCGGGAGGGTGGGGGTGGGGACTGACTCCCGGACGGGGCCGGGACCCCATAGGTCTGAGCTGGGCCGGGGAGGGGCGGGGCCTGAAAGCGATAGGTTGGAATGGGGCCAGGGGCGGGGCCGGAGCCCGGGGAAGGCGGGCCGGGGCGGGGCCTGAAGGCTACAGGTTGCGGCGGGGCCGGGGGCGGGGCCCGCGCGGGGGGTGGGGCCGGGAGTGATAGGTTGGGTCGGGTCAGCGGCCGGGGCGGGGCCGGGGCGGGGCCGGGGCGGGGGCGGGAGGCGCGGGCTGTGCCCGAGGGCCCTGCGGGGCTGGCGGGAGCACCGGCTGACCCGGCGTTAGAGGCCGGAGGCGGGGAGGCAGCCGAGGGCGTATGAAAGGCACGTGTTCGCTCCGCAAGGTGAGCGGCTCGAAAACCCGGTAGAGTGGGGGTGTCAGACGTTCTGTGTCGAACAGTTTTAAACCCAGCTTTTCAGGTCAATCACTGTCTGAGGGTGTTTTTGAGTTCTGCCAGAGCATTTAACAAACTGTTTTTATGGGGAAGAAACCCTGAGAGTTGGAAGGGCCTTTCTCGCCTCGTCCAGGTCCCGGAGGAAAAAATTCCGATTTTTAGATGAAGGGAGTTGACACCTGCGGACCAGCTAGAGCGAGCCAGGCTCATTGTTATCCTCTGAGCAGCCCTGCAGGGAAAATGCTGTCGCCCTGTTTCGCTGATGTGTAACGTGAGGGCCGCGAAGATTAATTAGGTGACTTCCCCGAGGACCGGAGACTTGCAGGTGGTCAAAGTCCCAAGTAATTTTATTATTTGTGCTTCATCGTGGGTGGGGGGGCAAGACTGAAGGCCGTGTAGAACAGTTTGGACTTATTCTGAGCCCTTTCTTCAGATGTTACAAGGTGATGGTTGGTAGGCTGAGCTGAGACCCTCTCTCAGGCTGACTTAAGTAGCCCTCGGAGGTAATGGAAACGCCTGAGAGGAAACTGAGATACTGGAAGACTCACTGGGCTCCGGAAGGTGAAACACCGCTCATAGAAATACTAATTTTAAAAAAATCCCTTACTTGGTAAGCATATTTGGATGGTGAGACTTTTCATAAGACAAGTGAAGTCTTCTCAGGCTTATGCCTACTATATTTTACACAGAAAAGTGGGGTATGGGAAATTTGCTGTTTTTGTCAAAGTATCACTTAAAAAATATAGGAGCATGCGTCAAAGAGTTACCTAACCCATTAGTTAGGGAACCAGCAGGATGATAAAAAAGAATTTGAAA
Organism: Physeter macrocephalus; assembly: GCF_002837175.3. Classification (NCBI taxonomy): domain Eukaryota; kingdom Metazoa; phylum Chordata; class Mammalia; order Artiodactyla; family Physeteridae; genus Physeter; species Physeter macrocephalus. The sequence goes on along the minus strand of NC_041231.1, from coordinate 105,964,129 downwards.
CACTGGTTTATAGAGTCAGTGTAAAACTGAGTGCTGGAGTAGACCGCAGGGTTAGGTACCAAACTGGCTGATGGCCTACGGAGCAGTAAGACCTTACCCTCTGGGGCAAAACTTTTTTTTCCCCTATTGGACAAATCAGGTGCGTCTCTACTAGCTGTCATTTACTGAAGACCCATTCTATGCCAGTGTTTGAGTGAGGGGAGATGGTGGAGAAGGCGGACATTCCCGGCAGAGAGTTCACCTTGGGTCCACCTTTGGTCTGTTAAGCTGTTCCCAGGAGTCCAGGCCATGCCGTTTAAACGTGGTTGCTGCGGCCTTGCGGGTGGAGACCAGTACTCAGCAAAAGGGAAGCATTGTGAGTTTGTGCAGTGTTCCACCTGAGCGTGAAGACCCTTGTATCCACGCCCAGGAGAGTGCCCTCTCTGTCGAGGCCAGTGGAGATCCACTGAAGGGAAAACCAGTGTGTCTGGTCATCCAGTTCTTAGTGCAGTCATTTGCTCCCCATATACTCCCACTGTGTCCTCGGAGTGTAATGCCTCTAGAGGAGATTAAGAAACGCGGAAGCCCAGCCAAGACCTCACCTAAAGCTCTAATCATCCTGTAAGGTGAGCAGGTTCCCCCAGTGCTTATGAAGGCTTTGGGAGGGGGACGTCCCATCTGGTTAGATCTTAGAGTATTGATGGCAGGGGAGGCGTCTGCCTAGGAGGGGAGTTGATCCTGTTCTGCGTGCAGAGAATCCCGGACACCGCCTCGTGGCCGCAGGTGCCCGGGAGGAGCTGTCCCCTGCTGTAATGAGTCTTAGGGGCACAGTGTTGTGGTCAGTGTTGGAGCTAAATGTTTACTTCTTAACATTACAGAGTAGAATCTACCATGTTTGACACTCCTGCAGTCATAGTATTATTTTAATTTCCGATCTTTAAACCATCAGTGCTGTTATAACGATGTGTGAAAAGCCCGTCGTGCTCCGTCACGAGGGACGTTCTGACATCGTTGTTTAGTTAACGGTGCAAACTGGGAGCCAGAAGCACCCGGGCTCCCTCTGTCTCACTGACACATCACTTCTGTTGGTTGCCACGTCCTGGTGATCCTGCCTCCTAAGTATTTTTTCATTTCCCCCCGCCTTTTTCCCTACCACTGTCTTACCTCAGGCGCTTATCATGTTTGGGTTACTGTTGCTTAGATTACTGGGTTACTATAACAGCCACTGACCGGTTTTGCTGATCTCAGCGCTGCACCTGCAATCCACTCGTCCTGCTTCCTGACTGATCTCCCTACCTTGTAAAACCTGACAGGATGCTCATAATTCTCCCCTAATCATCCCCCCCTTGGCTGAAAATCTCACAGTGGGACCCCTTCGCCTCCGAACAAATCCAACCTTCTTAGCCTGACCTATAAGGTCCTCAAGACTTGGCCCTAGCCTACTGCCCAGTTTATCTCTCACCAACCCCACACTTGAACCTTTTCGTTTCCGGTGAACTTGGGATGCTCAGTTTCTCTGACTCTCGGTGTTTGCATGTTCTCTCATGCCACGCGCCGTCTCATCTAGGAAGTCTCCTCTGACCCTCCACTGGGTGTGTCCCCTCCTCCTGTGACTTCACAGGAGACTTCCGGTGATCTCCTCAGGCTTCTCTTTCTCAAAGTAGCTGTCACTATGGTATGTGTGTGGTGAGTCATTTGTCTTATTACTCACCCAAGGGACACCCGGGGAAGTCTCCTACCCTTATGGTAAACCCCATTTTGCCCTTCTCCTGACACACTCCGTGACACAAGATACTCGGTGAATGTGTGTTAAAAGTTCTTATCTCGGCCATATTTTTCCATGTTTGATAATATGTTGTGAGTAAATTGCTACCTTTATATTAAGTTGTCAGAAGGAATTAACATCAGTGTTTTTGTGCTTTGAAATATTTCTTTTTCAGTGAGGGGTAGCTCACGGAGAAAGAATTTGACTATTGGTAGCTTCCTGCAGTAAAACAAACTGGAAAAAGTGGTACCAAGGAAACTATGGTATTATGAACTCTATAAATTTCTGGGGGGAGAATATGTTATGTCTTCCGTTAGTCGTTAAAGATCGTTAGTCATGTTCTGTTTTCTGTATCACAACTGTTTCCTGCAATGACATTGCTTGAGATCAGTTAAACCTATGCTGTTATTATGCTTTCTTTCCCAAATTAATGCTCTTTTTTTTTTTTCCTAGTTAGGCTTTGTATCATCTTCCTACACAGCCTTGTATGTTCATGTCAGAGATATTAATGGTAGTCTTCTGGAATCTTATATGCTTTTGAGTGTTCTTTCCTATTCCCAATAGTTATGATTTAGAGAAGAAAGACATTTCAGAAGTAAACATTTGACTCACTGTTTTACCCCTGCCTTAGTTCTCTTAGCTCTCATCACCTGTGTGATGTGTTCATTCACCCAAGGCTGGTTTTATCCACTTTTGGGGGGTTGTTTGTGCAAACATTAAACCAGCCTTGGGCTCTAGGATTACTTTTCAACTGGCAAAGAAATCTCCCTCAGGCATCCCCGTCTGAAAATGATTGGAACTGATAGATATTATTGTGTAAGAAATGGCAGATTTTTTTTCCAGAGTCCTCCCAGTTTTTCATGTTTACACCAAAGCTTAGCTTATAACCTCTCCAAATGCATAGAAAAGAACAATGGCCACAATAAAAAATCAGCTGAAAAGAGCCACAAAAAATCATAAGCTCTGTCTTCAGCACAGTGTTATATAGTATACATTGGTTCCAGGGTTTTGAAAGAGATCATCCCTGTTTGGTGGAACGGGGGGCATCCTTGCTGACCGGCAAAGGTGACCCAGACTCTCCTTTCTGTATAAGAAAGTTTAAAGTTCTATTCATAAATCACCACTTTAAGACTTTAAAAAAAGATTGAAAAGACACAGTCAATCCTCACTATTCTCAGATTCTGTATTTGAGAATTCACCTAACTTGTGAAAATTTATTCGTAACCTCAAAATCAGTACCCCCGGGGCTTCCTCTGTTATTTGCAGACACGTACAGACTTGAGTCTCCCTACACGCGTGTCCCCAGCTGAGACTGATCAAGGAGACCTCTGCCTTCTTGTCCTAGCCCACACTGTAAATAAATGTCCTTCCTGTGGTCTGTTGGTATACTGTTTTCCACATTTCTGTTTTTTGTTGTTGGGAGTGGTGGTGCTGGTGGTGATTCTGGTCCCCAAGTCTAGTGCTGAAGTGCTGTCCAGTGTCCCTAAGAGCAAGAAGGCTGGGACATGCCTTACGGGGAAAATACGTCATTCAGGCATGAGCTACAGTGCTGCTGGCATGAGTTGGATCCTAACGAATCAACACTATATATTAAATAAGATGTCTTTAAACAAAAATACGTATCAAACAAGGTTCTGTGTTGACCAGTTGATGAAAATGTTGTGACCAGAGGCTCACAGGAACCTGGCCCTGTGTTTTTCCTAGGAGCCATGGGTCAGTATCCGCTAATTCAGTATTCACTAACTACGTTGACTTTGGAGAATCTAACTTCCATGAATAACAAGAATTAACTGTCTATGCAGCAGTCAGAGCGTGGGTTCTCCTAGAAGCAGACCCCAAGAAAGGAGTTTGTTTGGGAAATGATCCCAGGAAACATGGGTGTGGGGTAGGAAAGTAAGACAGGAGGGCAGAGGCAGCCAGTAAAGGGTGAATTACCAAGCAAATTACTTCCATAGGCAACTGATGGTCAACGCAGGCAGCTCTGGGAGCCAGTGAAGAACATGTGCCTTGGCGGTTAATTCCATTACAGTCCAAGAACAGAGTTTGTATGAATTCAGTTCCTTTAGATTTGCTCAAGTTTGTTTAGCAAACCATACGTTGAGAGCCTATGGTCTATCTTGGTGAAGTTGCCACGTACCTTGGAAAAGAATGGGTATTCTGTCATGGTCCGATGGATATTCTCTAAATGTCACCTACTGATTTTCTGTCCACTTGTTTTGTAGATTTCTGAGAGAGGGATGTTGATGTTTCCAAGTACAATTGTGAATTTACCTATTTCTCCATTCAGTTCTATCAGTTTCGGCTTCATGATCTGTTGTTAGGTGCATACAAATTGATGATTGTATGTCTTCTTGGTGAATTGACTGTTCTATCATTATGTATTGTCCCTTTTTATCTCTGATAAATAATTTTCCTTGATATGAAGTGTAATTTATTTGATATTAATATAGACAATACTGCTTTCTTTTCATTGGGATTTATGTGGTTTATCTGTTTCCAAACTCTTAATGTATGTATTGGCTTGGCCAAAAAGTTCGTTCGGGTTTTTCCATAAGCTGTTACCGAAAAACCTGAATGAACTTTTTGGTCAGTCCAATATATCATCATATTTAAAGTAGGTTCCTTGTAGACAGTATATAGGTTTCTTTGGTTTAAATCCAATCTCACCATCTTTGTTTTTGAAATGGTGTGATGTAATGTGTTTATCCATATGGTTGAGTTAGTCCCACCATTTTGTGATTTTCTGTTTGTTTCCTCCGCTTTCCTTCTTCTGTTCCCCCTTTCTGCCTTCCTTTGAGTATTTTTTTAGTATTCTATTTTAATATATCAGTTAGTTTTTTGGCTATATCCCTTTGTGTTTTTTTTTAGTGGTTGCTCTAGGGATTATAATACACAGGTCTAAGTCTTTACAGTTTAGAGTTAATTTTTTTTTTTTACAGCTTCAGGAAAAACCTAGAAGGCTTGCAACCACATAGGTCTCTTTACCCTCCCCCTTTATCTTACGGTGTCACATGTATCGTATTTACATACACTGACAGCTTCCCAGACAATGTTAAATTGTTGCTTTCAACCTTCATACATATTTTAGAGAACTTAAAAAGAGAAAAATACCACTTAACCAGATATTTATCATTTTTATTGTGTTTCCCTCATTCCTGAAGTTCCAAGTTTCCCTCTGGGAACATTTTCCTCCAGCGGAAACTTCCTTTAGCAATTTCTCTTAGAGCAAACATACCCGCAGTGAATTCTTTTGTTTTCCTTCACCTGAGAATACCCTTATTTTACCTTCACCCCTGAAGGATATTTTCACTGCATATAGAATTCTGTGTTGGTATTTCTTTCAGCACTTTAAAGGTTTCAGTCCACCACTTTTATGAATTCTAACAAGGAACCCTTTGTATTCTCTGGCATCTGTGGTATTTGATTATTATTCCCCTACACATAATGTATCATTTTGCTATGGCTGCTTTCAAGACTTTATCTTTGGTTTCCAGCAGTTTAATTTTGATGTGTATATGCATGGGTTTATTTATTTTTTTGAGTTTACCTTGTTTGGGGCTCACTGAACTTCTTGAATCTCTAAATTTATGTCTTTCACTAAATTTGAGGAGTTTTTAGTCATTATTTCTTCAAATATTTTGACTCTCACACATCTTTCTCCTCTTCTTAGGGACTCCAATGATATGGGTGTTGTCCCACAGGTCCCTGTGACTGTTTATGTTTCAATCCTTTTTCTGTCTGTCCTTCAGATTGGATCATTCCTATGGATCCATCTTCAAGTTCAGGGCACTTTTTTCTGTCATCTCCATTCTGCTCTTGAGCCTCCCAAGTGCCTTGTTTCTTTCTTTCTTTTTTTTTTTTTTTGGTGGTACGCGGGCCTCTCACTGTTGTGGCCTCTCCCATCGCGGAGCACAGGCTCCGGACGCGCAGGCTCAGCGGCCACGGCTCACGGGCCCAGCCGCTCCGCGGCACGTGGGATCTTCCCGGGCCGGGGCACGAACCCGCGTCCCCTGCATCGGCAGGCGGACTCTCAACCACTGCGCCACCAGGGAGGCCCCTTGTTTCTTTCAGACATTCTATTTTTCAGTTCTAAAATTTCCATTTGGCTCTTTCTTATAGTTTCTCTTTTTCTGCTGACAGTTTATTTTCATTTTAGAAGTGCTCACACTTACCTCATGGAGGAAGGTTATAATGGCTGCTTTAAATGATCGACTCCTGTTGGTTTTATTTTACATTGCGTCATGTGTTCGGCCTCTTGCATTTGACCCCTTGGATCTTCTGTTTCTGAGGCGCCTGCTTTGGGCTGCCCAGCCCGCATTGGGTAGTGCTGCACTTGATGATGCCGTGTCTTGGGTTCTCAGCTGGGCTATTAGATCTCTGCTGATTCGATTAGGACCATTGATTCTCCTTCTTCAACAGTGTCTTTGATCCTGCTGAACAATTTGAATTAAATTGAAGTAAGCACATTCATTGTAGAAAATTCACAAGGCCAACCCGGCCACTGTAATGCTTTGTTTATTACAATATGATTATTATCTTGAATAACTCTTTTCGTTCTAAGCATCTGTGGGATTTCATGGGAAAGAAATATGGTGCACATTCCATACCACCCAGCATTTTCAGCCCAATTAAAATTGCTGGCAGGGGCTTCCCTGGTGGCGCAGTGGTTGAGAGTCCGCCTGCCGATGCAGGGGACACGGGTTCGTGCCCCGATCCGGGAAGATCCCACATGCCGCGGAGCGGCTGGGCCCGTGAGCCGTGGCCGCTGGGCCTGCGCGTCCGGAGCCTGTGCTCCGTGATGGGAGAGGCCACAACAGTGAGAGGCCCGCGTACCACAAAAAAAAAAAAAAAAAATTGCTGGCGGCCTTCATGAATATCATTGTGTACTTTACAGAGACTCCACAGGTACCCAGCCCAGATGGAATTAACCCGTTAGTGTTGCTGTCAATCACAGGAAGTTGAGACAAAGTGTTTATTAACATTATTGACCTAAAAGGAAGTTATCTGCCATTCATCTGCCATGGTCACCTGCTTCCTTAACTTATTGGCAGCATTTAGCAAGGCTGGAAAATTGATTAATTGATTCATTCATTCATTCTCTCCCTCAGCAGACATTTTTATTTTTCTTTTTGCCATGCTGTGCAGCATGCAGGATCTTAGTTCCCTGACCAGGGATCGAACCTGTACCCCCTGAACTGGAAGCGTATAGTCTTAACCACTAGACTGCTGGGGAAGTCCCAGAAGACATCTTTTGATCATTCATTATGTGTCAGGCAGCGGTAGCAGAAGATTCTGCTGGAGTGCAGCTGAGCCCTGGGTGCCCACGGAGTGACGAGTTTGTTGAGGAGAAGCTGTAGAACGGCAGGTCTCCACTCTTTCTGCTGAGGCAGAGAAGGGAGAGTGAGGCTCCAGTAGAACCGCTCCAGGAAGCCACAGGGGAGGGAGGGTCTTAGGACCCATATTTGCTATAACAACTTCAATAGGAGCTTCAGTAACTCTTAGGTTCAGTAACTTAAGTTGAGCAATATCGGAAAGCCACAATGTGCCATACGTATCATCCAACATTACCATAGAGGTCGGTACAACTATGTTTGTTATTTTACAGATCAAGAATTTGAAGCACAGAGAGCCTAAATAGCTTGCCCAGCGTCTCCCAGTTACGAAGTGGATGATCTGCTCTGGAAGCTCAGACGCTGAACCACAGTGTTTTCTCTATGTGATCAGAGAACCAAGGACATGGATTATGGTGAAAACATACATACAGAGTTCCTGGTAAGCAATACTTTTTTTAAAGTCAGAAAATACAAATATTGTGTCAAAAAAAAATCAAACACCTTATTATTTTAATCCAAGTGAGTCTACTCTGTGTTAAATTGAATTCAGATAAATGAATTTGATATAAATGGACAAGGATTACAGATTAGAGAGGTTTGATGGAAAACTCTCAGGAAAATATGTTTATGGGTTTAAGACCATCTGACATTAATATGTGGAGATTTTTATTAAAGGAAAAGGATGAAATTAATGAATTGTAATTATTGCTGATTGTTTTTTAAAATTGTGCCAAAATACACATAACATAAAATTTACCTTCTTAAAGCATTTTAACTATACAATCCAGCTGCTTCAAGTACAGTGACAGCACTGTGCATCCAGTTGCCAAAAGTTTTCATGTAGCCAAAATGAAACTCCGTACCCATTAAACAACAACTCCCTATTCTTTCCTCTCCCAACCACTTCTCTACTTTCTGTCTGCGAATTTGACTCCTCTAGGGACCTCATATGAGTAAAATCATACAATGTTTGTCTTTTGCAATGGGAATATTTCACTTATCATGATGTCTTGAAGGTTCATCCACATTGTAGCCTGAGGTGTCAGAATTTCCTTCCTTTTAAAGGCTGAACAATATTCCATTGTATCTGTAGATGACATTTTGTTTATCCATCTTTCTGTTGATGGACACTCCTTCCACCTTTTGGCTACTGTGAATAATGTTGTGTGAACTTCGGTGTACACTACTTTTAGTTCTTCTGGATATATGCCCAGTTGTTGATTATTTTTAACCAAGGTTCTCCAAATAGTTCTGAGTCTCTTTCCCAACAGATAAGCTATCTGTTATAATAAATAGGGAGAATAGGTAATTTCTGCAAATTTTCTGGGGGGGAAACCTCTCTTGGTTTACAGATTGTATGAGTTAGCTTTCCATTTTCTTTTATTTTTTTCACTTTTTTTCTTATTGAAGTATAGTTGGTATACGATATGAGCTTTCCGTTTTCTACTAGAAAAGTAAGACTAGAAAATAATTGTCCTTCATTGAACCAATTGAGTTAAGAGAGTTGTGATTAACTATTAACTCGGGCCCGTAATTTCTGCCCCAGAGCAAGTTGAAAGGCTCTGAGAACCTCCTTGCTTTGGAGGATGTCCCACCAGAGTGAAGACGTTCAGATGGAAAACACTGCTGCCTTGGTCATCAACTCTCAATTAAATACAGAGCACCTTCCAGACCAGTGACCGGAGTACTCCCTTCAGGCAGAGGGCTGGAAGCAGTGCAGGCATTAGCTGCCTTAGTGTGGGAATGAAGGGACCATAAAAACCCTTTGGGCCAGTCTCTCACCTCCGATATCCTTCAGTTTCCATTTCTCTTCAGTGAAAAGAATCAGATTGGTCTGAGAGGAGAGACCACCTTCTTGTTTTGCAGGTCTTAGGAGAGTTGAGGAATTTTTTTTTTTCCCAGCCTTAATCCACGTGGCACATGTGTATTTGGATTAGAAAGGGTGCCTCAGCTGGGCATATGCAGCCCCATGAGAACCTGGCCTGGCGAACTGAGCTGGCTTGACTTCAGCCCTGCTCTTTGTCCCTTCGTGCAGGTGCCCTGAGATAACACGCATCCGCGCACACCTGTGCTTGTTTCACGGCACTCTGGTGGCCCTGATGTCAGGTACATTGTGAGACAGTAAATGTTTTGTTCATTATGCAGAGTGCCTGGTTGTTTGGCCCAGCGAAGAGCACGGAACTCTTCCGACAGGCAGACTCGGGAGAGCTGGAGACGGGAGCTGCCGCTGGTCCGGGGTGGGCCAGGGAGGCCTTGGGGCCGTGGAGACATGTGGGTATGTGGCAAGTGGGGAAAGACGCTCTATCTTCAGAAGATATTTTGTCCGATTCCTGTTATGAGCCAAAGCCTATGCTATCCGGTACAGAGCAGGCCTTTAGATCAGCAGTCGACACTGTTGTAGGGTAGACACTATAGTATATGCTTTTTTGATCTTCTTTGGGAATATGCCACAGAAGGTAGAGAGCTCTAAAATTATGTGTCTTTCAGAGGATTCTACTCTTTAACATATTCAAGGGCATAAGGACTCAGTAGAAGTGTATATTTTCAAAGAGAAATAATAGATAAAACATGAGATGATCCATGGGATGTTTCACCTTTTCTGTCACTAGTGCCGGGTATTTAAAGGCAATACATTCCTTCCTCACTCAAATAAAGTAAATGGCAGACACACCAAAGGCCATAAATCTTTTTAATGTAGCTGGGGTTAATTTGCTTAATTGTATATTCCTAAGCAATGATTTCTTAAAACTTTGTACTCAGTTGATTTTCAGAAGCTAGGATCAACTCTGTGGCTGCTCTACCTTTTTGAATTCATATTGCGTACTAATTGCAGATCTCAAGCCCATTAAGAAATGATTACATTGAATCTGGATAACTATATTCCTTTCTATTGAAATTTTCCACAGGAAAATGTTTACTTTGTCTAGTAAATTACAGATATTGAAAATTGCAGTTCATTCCTCAGCGTCTTCGGGACGTGCTTATGAGTGGTTACCATGAGCCAGGTGTGTCCTAAACACCAGGAAGATGGTGGTGAACCAGAGTCTTGCTTCCAGGGAGCTCACATTCTGGTGCAAGGAGGTGAAAAATAATAGACAAATAAAATAATTTCAATATTAAATATCGTGTAGAAAATACACCAGGGTCCTGATTTTAAAAGGTGCTGGCTGGGGCTTTGTCAAGAAAGACTTCTCAGAGGAGGTCAGGTTTGAGTTGAAAGCCAGATGATGGCAAGAAGCTACACTTACGAATGTCTGAGGGGAGAAAGTGCCCAGCAGAGGGAACCAGTGCCAAAGCCCTGCGCCAGGAAGAAGCTCGGGAGTTCAAAGAACAGAGGAGAGACTGCTGAGGCTTTAATCTAGCAAGAGATGGGGAGGATGGACAAAGCCGAGGAGGAAGAGTAGGAAATGACCACAGCATTTAGGACCTTGTAGGTTATGTTCAGACTCTGGATTTTATCCTGAGATTAAAGAGAAATTATTGGAAAAGTTTAAGTAGGAAGATGTCTTGAAAAGGCCAGTCTGGAGGCAGAGTTGGAAATGGATGGAGGAGCGAAAGAGCAGTCAGGGGTCAATTTAATTCAGATAAGGGATGAATTGGAACCAAGGTGGAGCAGTGAAGATGGAGAGAAGGAAGTCGACTTGGCATGTGTTTTGGAGAGAGAGCCTTCAGGACCTTAGGACGAATGAATGGCTGTGGAGTATGAAAGAAGGATGTGAGTTAAGGATAACTTCTAGGCATTTGGCTTGAAGATATGGTGGTGCTATTTAGGCGGAATTCAAGGCTAGGAGAGGGGACAATGGGATGAAGTGGGAGTGAAGGATTCATCTTGACATGCTACCATAAGATGCATACCAGAACAATGTTAGGGAATAATTAGAATAGAATATGATGCAGCTGTTATTAAAAATGCACTTTTGACTTCCAAGTGGAGGAGTTAAGTTGCAGTTAAGATACTTAAATTCAACCATAGTTCTTTTTTTTTTTTAAATAAATTTATTTATTTATTTATTTATTTATTTATTTTTGGCTGTGTTGGGTCTTCGTTTCTGTGCGAGGGCTTTCTCTAGTTGCGGCGAGCGGGGGCCACTCTTCATCGCGGTGCGTGGGCCTCTCACTGTCGCGGCCTCTCCCGTTGCGGAGCACAGGCTCCAGGCTCGAACCCGTATCCCCTGCATCGGCAGGCGGACTCTCAACCACTGCGCCACCAGGGAAGCCCCAACCATAGTTCCTGAGGACCCTCTGTGCTTGACACTGAGAGGGACCAAAGTGAAGCGGACAGCATCTCTGCCCTCAGCAGCTGTCCGTGTACTGTGGGATTCGGATAACTAGGTAAGTTAACAGGAAACTTTAACTTGTAGGAATTTAACTGCTAGAAGCAGCCCTGAGAGCCCATGGCCTGTAGAAATGTGCGGGGGAGGTATGCACCTCCTTCTGAGGGCAGCTGGGAAGGTGGCTGGCTGGCCTCCGGCCGAGCTGCACGGCTGGGCTGCAGAAGAGTCACTCACACTGGCCTCGCCAGGCTGCCTCGGATCTTATCTGCATCTCAGCAGTGTCTCTGGTTTTAAGGTTTCCAGTGAGCTCAGAGCCATGAGGAGGTGAGGTCTGAGCAGGGCCCAGGGGGATGGGAAAGTCCTATTTGGATCTCCACTGCTGCATCTGCATCCTGCAGATTTTGATATGTTGTATTTTCATTTCCATTCTGTTAAACATACTTCCTAACTTTCCTTCTGATTTATTTTTTATTATTTTTAATTGAAGTATAGTTGATTTACAGTTTTGTATTAATTTCTGCTGTACAGCAAAGTGACTCAGTTATACATATATATATACATTCTTTTTAATATTCTTTTCCGTTATGATATATCCCAGGACATTGAATATAGTTCCCTGTGCTGTACAGTAGGACCTTGTTGTCCAACCATCCTAAATGTAATAGTTTGCACCTTTTGATTTATTTTTGACCCATGGATTATTTAGAAGTATACTATTTAGTTTCCAAATATTTGAGGATTTGTTCTTCAGAGATCTTTCTACTATTGGTTATTAACTGTGGTCAGAGAATGTACTTTATATGACTTGCATCCTTTAAAGTAAGTTGAGACTTGTTTTACGGCCCAGAATATTGCTGGTAAATGTTATGTGTGCACTTAAAAACGAGTATTTAAAAAAAAAAAAAAAAAAACGTGTATTTTACTATTGCTGCATGAAGTAGTCTATAAATGAATTCAATTAGGTTGATTTGGCTGATGTTATTGTTCAGGTCTTTTATAGCCTATTGGTTTTCTGTTTATTTTTTCTACCACTTGTTGGGAGAGGGGTATTGAAGTCTCTCACAATTACTGTGACTTTTTCTGTTAATCTTTGTAGTTCTATCAGCCTTTTCTTCTATATTTTAAAGCTTCGTTTTTACATGTGTAAACATTTAGGATTGTTATATTCTCTTAATCATTATCTTGACATCTTTATCATTATAAAGTAATCCTTTTTATCTCTGATAATATTTGTTGCTCTGAAACCTACTTGTCTGATATTAACATAGGCGTTTCGGCTTTCTTTTGATTACAATGAGCATGATATATCTTTATCCATCCTTTTACTTTTAACTTATTTATGTCTCTTTACTTACAGTGAGTTTCTTAAAGGCAGTGTGTAGTTGAGCTGTTTTTATCTTTTAATTCAGTACAACAATCTCTGCCTTTTAATTGGGGTGTTAGACCACATACACTTAATGTGATTATTGATATGATTGGGTATAAATCCACCATCTTGCTGTTTGTTTCCTATTTTTTCCATCTGTTTTTGTTTGTTCCTTTGTTCCTCTCTTTTCTGCCTTTTTTGGCAGAAAAGATTGATTTTATTTTATCTCATTTTTTATTATATATTATCCCTTTTCTTGGCTTATTAGCTATTATTAGCTGTAAGTTTTTGTGATTTTAGTGGTTGCTTTAGGGTTGACAGTATGCATCTCGAACTTTTATCACGGTGTATCTTCAGATGATATTGCACCACTTCACATATAGTATCAGAACCTGAAACTGTACACTTCCATGTATCTTCCCCCTTTGACTTTTGTGCTATTGTCACATCTTTCGCGTCTATGTATGTTATAAATGCCACAATACACTTTTACTGTTAATTATCTTTTAAAGAGATATAAATAATAGGAAAAAGAGTCTCTATATTTACCATGTAGTTACCGTTTCTGGTTCTTGGGTTTTTGATGTAGATCCAGATTTCCATCTGGTGGCATTTTCCTTCTGCCTGAAGGATTGCTTTGAGTACCTCTTGAAGTGCAGATCTGCTGGCAATGCATCCTTTCAGCCTTTGTATGTCTGAAAAAACGCTTTATTTTGGTTTAATTTTTTAAAATTTTAGAATAATTTTAGATTTACAGAAAAGTTATAAAAATAATAGAGAGAGCACCCATATGCCCCTCACATGGTTTCCCCTGATGTTGATAACTTACATTGCCAGTGTGTATGGTATATGTGTCAAGAAACCCATATTGATATATTACTATAAACTCTAGACTCTATCCAGATTTCACTTGTTTTCCCACTAATATCCCTTTCCTTTTCCAGGATCCCATCCAGGGCACCACGTGGCATTTGGTCATCACGTGTCCTGAGTCTCCTCTGGTTTGGGACAGTTTCTCAGCCTTCCTTTGTTTTTCATGACCTTTCCAGTATTGAGGAGTACCAATAGGTCTCTGGGGAGGATCTCACAGTGGTGAAGTGGCCTTCTTCTCGCATCATGTCAGGGGTGCTTTCTGCCAACACAGCTTCTCACTGTGATGGTAACCCCGATCGCTTGGTGAAGGCAGCGTTTGCAAAGTTTCTGCGGTACAATTCTACTTCCCCCTTTTCGTACTCTGTTCTCTGGAGGCAAGAACTAAGTCCAGCCCGTGCTTGAGGAAGTAGGAGGTGAAGCTTCATGCTGTGGACAGGGCGTATCTCCTTAAGTGATTTGGAATACTTCTGCAAGGAATATTTGCCTCTCCCCTCCCATTTAAAAATTTGAGCCATCATTTATTTATATCACTGGGGTAGGCTGAATATTAGCCCCTCCAAAGATGGCCACAGCCTAATCCCTGGAGCCTGTACGTTTGTTACCTTACACAGAAAAACGGATTTTACAGGTGGGACTGAGTTAGGGATCTTGAAATGGGAGGTTATCCTGGTTTATCTGGTGGGCCCAATGGAATCATAGGTATCCTTTTAAGAGGTAGGTAGGAATTTCTGCACTTGTCTCGTTGTTCGGCTCTGCTCTCTGATGCTCGGTCCTGTGAACCTTAGCTGCCTTGGCCTCCTTAGACTCCCAGTTCTAATGTCTCCTCAGCTCAGCGAGACCCTGGGCTCTGACTGGGTCGCCCTTTCTGTACCAGGGTCTGGAAAATTACTCAAGGCGGGAAGCTGGAGGTCATTGTAGACATCATTTTATTTGTTTCCCTTCTCTCTGGGGTGACTGTCCTGTGCTCCCTGTTATCCAGTGTCTGAAAACCTCTGTTTCATGTATTTTGGCCATTTTTCCAGTCATCTCTGGTGAGAGGGTAAATCTGGTCTCCCTTACCCCATCTTGCCTGGAAGTAGAAGTCTTCTTATTATTCCCACAAATAATTTTTGATGAATGGCTGAACTATAATTTATTTAAGAAGTGTCTGTTGTTTGTGATTGCTAAATGATTTTCATTGTATTGATGTGGAATCAGTTATTTAACGGGCAACCTATGGTTTGACATTTGGGTCAGGTTTTAGTTTTCCTTTTTATAAACACATCTACGAGACTATCTTGCAGCCACACACTGTGACCTGCATGCTTATTTCCTTATGATGTATTTCTAGATACGGAAGACTGGCTCGTGGGGTGTGCGGCACCTAAGTCCAGTCTTGTGCTGTCAAGTCATGCTCCAGAGAGATGGAGCCAACTTACATGTTGCCCACGTGTAACTTCCTCAAAGTCACCTTTTCTCTTGGCTTTTTCATGTCATCTTCTTTGGTACGAACCTCCTCATATTGATGGGACCCTCTGTCATAATAATTCTGAGTTCCAGAATCATAACATCTGACACTTTGAAAAGATGAATATTTAGACCATTCCATTAGTCTTGATTAACCCTATAGTAATTACATTTCATATTTCTGTGAAAATGTGTAATCTGAGCCATGAAGGAATTAAAAAAAAAACATGTCAATAGCTCCTAACCTCTCGGTTGGGCTGTAGACTGAATGTTTGTGTCCCTCCCGATGTGACAGTGTTAGGAGGTGAGGCCTTTGGGAGATGATTAGGTCATGAGGGTGGGGCCTTCGTGAATGGAATTCGTGCCCTTAGAAAGGGATTCCAAGGAGCTCTCTCTCAGCCTTCTGCCCTGTGGGGACACAGCGAGAAGATGGTCATCTGTGAACCAGGAAGCAGGCCCTCAGCAGACGCTGAATCTGCCAGACCTTGACTGGACTTCCCAGCCTCCAGAACTGGGAGAAAAAGGCTTGCTATGTGACAACACAGCCCCCAGTCGATGGTATTTTGGCTATGGCAGACTGAGCAGACTAAGACAGTAGGCCCTCAAATTAGAAACATGTAGAAACATGGGCCAGTAGAACAACAGCAAAGAGTGGATGCATTCCACCTGTCTGATCAAACTGCAGCCAGAGGTGAGAGACAAAGCCAGGCTCTGTGGTTGGTGCGGGGAGAGCGGGGATGGGAGAATGTGGGGAAAACCAACATCCCAGGACCAGACTGCAGTGCTGGCAGGCAAACTGTGCCCTGTCCCTTTTCACTGTGTATGTTTCTTAAGAAGGGTTTATATATATTCTTTTAATTGCTTTTTTTTAAAAATTGAAGTGAAATTCACAAAACACAACATAAACTGTTTTGAAGTGTATAGTTCTGTGGCATTTAGTGCACTCCCAGTGTCAGGCCACCATCACCACCAGCTGGTTCCAGGACATTTTCATCACCCTGAAAGAAAACCCCATTAAGCAACCACCAGTCTGCATGTGGTCTCTATGGATTTACTTATTCTGGAAATTTCATACAAGTGGAAGCATACAGTATGCTTCTTATGACTGGCTTCTTTCACCAAGAATAATGTTTTCAAAGTTCATGTTGTGACACGCATCAGAACTTCATTCCTTTTTATGGCTAAATAATATTCCATTATATGGATAGACCACAATTTGCTGGTCCACTCACCTGCTGATGGACATCTGAGTTATTTCCACCTTTTGGCCATCGTGAATAGTGCCGCTGTGTACATTAACATACGCGTATTTGTTTGAGTGTTGGTTCCTATTTTTAACCCAAGTGGGGACAAGATATTTGCCTTGATATTTCCCACATTGAAGCTTTGGCTCAACTCTCTCGCTCAGAGGTTCTCAGTACTGTATGCACATCACCCAGGGAACTTTTAACAAATGTATGCTGGGACCCCACCCCCAAACAATGAAATCAAATCTTTGAAAGCTCCCCAGGTGACTGTACCTTGTGGCCAGGGTGGAACAGCATGGGCCCCTTGCCCAGTGTTCTGGGCAGCAGACTCACCTGGAGGCCTTGTGAAAACACAGATTTTTGAGATTCTGTCTCGGTAAGTCAGGGGTGGCACACACACGTTTGTATTTCCAGTAAGTTACCAGGTGATGCCAATGCAGGGGTCACGCTTTGGAAATCACTGGCCTCTTGCCCATCAGAACGGGGTGGGGGCATCAGAGTCACTGGGAAGGTCTGGCAACTCCTTCCCGTCTTTCATGCTTTGCTCTGGTTGGCAAAGGCAGCATCTGTATTTTAGAAACTTCCCAGCTCACTTTGCTCACCCCCTCTCCTCCCACTTGCAGTTGAGAACCATCCTTCAAGCTTCCATGTATTTCTGGATATGGCTTCTCCATCCATCCTGTTTCCTACCCCTACCAGCCATGTAAGCCCTCACCCTTGTATTCACGTTGTTCTTCCGTCTAAAACGCCTTCCTCCTTCTGTTGTTATGCTTTAGTGGGTGTCTTTCACCCACTAAAGCATCACCCTGATATCTTCTCTGACGTGCTTCCCAGTCCCTGAACTCTCATTGTATCTACAAGGCTGCGAGGCACTAGGGTGTAGAACACAGTGTACTGTTTTCAGTTATTCACAGATTGTTTCATCTGGGCAATGAGTTGCTTTGTGTTTCTTTCATATTCTCCTTGGTGCCTTTTCTTGTGCTGTGTACTTATTAGGACCTCAGTATAAAGGAGGAAAAGATGTTAGAGTATTTCTCTAGGAGAGCATTTGCCCAGTCATCCTGTTATACAAAGATTGCTGAATGAGTGACCTTGAATTCTACCCAAGGGGCCTGGTTACCGAAATGCCTTGTCACAAGGCAACTTGCCTACAAAAGACTCCACAGCACAGAGACCAAAGGCAGGGTTTTTGCAGTGGCCAGCTGTGATACTAGGTCTACTTTTTCTACATACAAACAGTGCACATTACTAATTAAATAATAAACAATTTAGAATTGTTATTTTCCTTGGAAACCACGCAGTATCTCCCACAGGGCAATTAGGAGAAAAATCCCTGTTTTTCTCAGAAGCAAATTGGATAAAACATAAAATGAGGTGTCAGGTGTGGTGATACCTAAAGCCTTGAACTTGTTCTGACTTTGTCTCTGTCCACTCACTGGGCCTGTAGTTCTCACCTAGAATTTTATGTGCTGCCCAACTAATGACGTTGAGAAGGGCACTGTGGATGAAGCTCTGTCACGGGTCGGCAGACTGTGGGGCCTGGGTCAGATCTGGCTCCCACCCCTTTTAAAAAAAATTTTATTTTCTTTATTTTTTTGGCTGCATGGTGTCTTAGTTGTGGCATGCGGGCTTCTCTCTGGTTGTGTCGCACGGGCTCCAGAGCGCGTGGGCTCTGTACTTTGCGGCGCATGGCTTTCTCGTTGAGATGCATGGGCTCAGTAGTTGGGGCGCCTGGGTTTAGTTGCCCCAAGGCATGTGGGATCTTAGTTCCCCGGCCAGGGATCGAACCCGCATCCCCAGCATTATTGGAAGGCGGATTCTTTACCACTGGACCACCAGGGAAGTCCCTCCCACCTACTTTTGTAAATAAAGTTTTACTGGAGCGGTCCCATCCATTTGTTTACCTAGTGTCTGTGGTGGTTTTCTCTGTACAAAGGCAGAGTGGAGTAGTTGCAACGGAGACCATGCATCAGTCTGCTGGGGCTGCCATAACAAACAACACAGACTGGGGGGCTTAGCAATAGAGATTTATCTTCTCACAGTTCTGAAGCCTGAAGTCTGCAGTCCAGGTGGCAGCAGGGCAGGTTTCTTCTGAGGCCTCTCTCCTTGGCTTGTAGACGGCCGTCTTCTTCTGTGTCCTCACACGATCGCCCCTTGGTCTGTGTGTGTCTCTCTTCTTGTGAGGGCATCAGCTGTATTGGATTAGGCCCCTGCCTAATGGCCTCATTTTACCTTAATTACTTCTATAAAGACCCCCATCTCCAAATAGTCACACTCTAAGGTATAGGGTTGAGGCTTCCACACATGAATTTGGTTGGGGGCACAATTCAGCCCATTATAGACCGAATGGCCACAAAGCCTAAAATACCTGCCATCTGGTCCTTCACAGGAGAAGCTATTGACCTCTGTGATACACTTTGATTTCTCCTATAGAATACAGTGAAATACAACTCCAGATGAAACCACTGGAGTTCTTCTCCTCCTCCCTTTTCTCTTCTCTCCACGAGCAGCATTGGTCACTGCGACAGTGTCCTGGGCCACGCTGCCAAACCTCTGAGCAGAACTTTAGTGGATCCATTCCCATCAGAGACCAGAGCCACAACCATGCTGTAATTAGCTAAAACCTCCACCTTCTGGAAGAACCGTTATTTCCTTACACCTACTGAGGCAGGAGATAGAGGGGCTCCAGGCCAACTGGCCTCCTGTTCACACCTCCTGGGGGGAAGAAGAAGGTGGGCTCCAGGCCAGACATTCGTTACCAGCCCCCTGTTTACATTTCCTGAGGCAAGAGACAAACAGGCTCCAGGGTTTATGACTGGACTCCTGTCTGTATTTCGGAATCTGCACTTTGATATGAAAAACAGCAACAGGAATAGGGTAGATAACCAGACATTGGGCACTTTTACAGCAGGGACAGAGAGGGGCTAAACCCTGTTAAAAGATCCAGAGGTTGCACATTTCCCATCCTTGGGGCGAGGGAGACATTGCACATGTGCAGAAAGGCTCCTTGGGGGTCAAAAAGGAGGGGATGCCAGGCCATAGTAAGTCTGCTGTCTCCCCGCCAGAGGCCTTTGCGATGAAATCCATCTTGATTGAGGGGTGCATGCACACCCGGCGGGGGGGGGGTCCAGAGACAAATTAGCCATGGGGTCAAAACAATATGACTGGCCAAGGAGAAGACAAAGACCTGGAAGACTGCCCCCTTAAAAAGGATTTAAACCCCCCAAAGGCGCTACTCTCGCGATGCTGTCACTGAGCTTGCCCATGCTTCTGTCTGCATGTATTCTGCTTTTCTAATAAACACTTTACTTTCTTCTTTACCTTCCATCACCTTGTCAGATTCTTCCTTTCAAGATAGGCAAAGGACTGGGGACTTAGATTCTGACTGCTGGCCCCGTGCTCTAGCGGTGGAGATCCTGGTTTCCATCCAGGTGACCTGGGTTCGATTCCTGGTCAGGGAGCTGAGATTTTGCTTCCAGCTACTGCTTGCTGCTGCTTGCTGCAAGCTGCCGCGTACTGCCACCTGCGTCTGAAATCACTATATCCCTTTTTTTTCAACTTCACCACCAGCATAAGCATTGGCCCTTTGAGGGAGCTTTTTTCATCGGAGAATTGAACTTTTTATCCCTCGTGATGGTTGGCTGAGCGTGCCAATGGGAGAGAGAAGAGCAAAGTGGTTCCTCTGTAGCTTCTGCTGCCCAAATGGGGCCCCAGAAAAATCACCTGTTGTTCACAGGAGGTAGAGAACTGTTGGAGAGAACTCAACACTGTGCTGTGAACTAAGAAACTGACAAGCTTCCTCCATTATTATCATTCGAGAAGTAATTCACCTGGGCCCTGGTCAGTGTAGGTCCATGAGAGACTCAGCCGTGGCATTCTAAGGTGAAGTTTAAGAATCTAGGTGAAAACTCTTGTTATTTTCTGTTTCCTTTGGAGACTGAGATACGTTAGGTCTCCAGCTGGGACGGGGCTGCTCTCAGGGCCCGTGTCCCTGGCATTATGACCAGTCTTCAGGAGCAGTAGAGACTCTATCCGTCCAAACCTCCTCTTTCTACTGAAGAGGAAACCAAAGCCAACAAGTGAAGAAAGAACTGAGGGAAGGTCACATCAGATTGGACCTGACCCTGGGCTGGCGCCTCCCCTCTGCGCTGTCCAGTGTCCCTGGAACATGCCCTCTGGCCTGCTGCCCTCTGAGGCCACAAAGGGTCCCCTGGGCAAAGTCACTCGTTGCAGGAATTTGGAAGCTGACAGAGTGACAGTGTCGTGGTGGAGTTAGGTCAAAGATGGAGAGGACTGTGTGTCTATTGTGACATGAAGAGCCTTCTGAACGCGGGTGGCAGCCCGGGGCACTGCAGTCAAAGTGCAATGGAACAGGTCCAAGGGAGCTGGTTTTTGCAGGTCAGAAGCGTGAATTTGCTGGAAGGACATTTGCAGAAAGAACAGATGCTGTGGTGCTCCAGCGCTCCCAAGCTCTCCTGTAAGAGCCAAGAAGAGCCACAGATAGTGGGACCAGCTCAAGGCACCAAGAACCAGGCAGCAGGACACTCCAGCCGGCACACAGCACACAGCTTCACCGTGGAAAAGAGATGGGGCCGAGATGGACATTCACACGGTCGTTCATTCAACTGTTGAGCTCCTATTGTATGCAAAGTCCTGGAGTTGTCATGCTGAGCACAGCCCTTTGTAGCTTTCGGAAAAGGGAAGAAGGCAGACATTGATGAAATAAGCTCAGGAGTAAATGGAAAATCATGGTGGTGATCGAGGCCCTGGAGGAAGGGTGGGTGCAGGGTGGAGACTAGAGAAAGGGACCCTCCTGAAACAGTGAGGATACCGAGGATAGCGGTACAAACTGTAGCTGCCGCCTGGACTGAGCCTCCCCTAAGGGGTCTGTTCCCAAGGAGTGCTTACTGTGAGGCGTGTGGAAAATGGTTTGTTGTCATTGCCGAGCATTTGTATGAGAAATGGGATCCCAGACTCAGAAGGGACTTCAGTGTCTTCTGATCCAATATCCATCCAGCTCCAAGCAACAATCATCTCTACAGCATCCCTCACGGGGGTTACCCCATAACCTCCAGGCACGGGGAACAGAACACTGTGTCACTGCTCTCTTAGGCTTCTTGGGACACAGGTCAGGAAGTTAGGGACAAATACTTGGCTGGGACAAAAGCAGTCCGAGAAGAGAGAAGTGAATACTCTGAGCTGGAACCCAGGCCTAGGGGTACCCGGGACAGTGGAGCCATGAAAATGCACATTCAGAAAACAAACCACTGTAAAACTGGCGTATCACTGCCTTTTGGGAATGCCAAGGAAATGCCACGCAAGTGGACCAGAGTGCATTTGGGATCTAACGAATTCCCCTCTCCTCCCGCCACTGAGATTCCTGTCCTGGTGTTTAATGGAGAATGATGTATTCAGATCAGTTCCACGCTGTGGTGTGCTTATTTTTTAAAAATTATTATTACATATTCCTGTTTTTATTCCTATCGTAAATATTTCTAGAAGTGGGTTAGGAGTTGTGCACACTTCAATTTTAATAAATTATACAAGTGGTGTACTTAGTTTTGATATCAGTAGATGCCATGGTGGTTTGACATATTTGATGCCAAGACAAAAGAAAGGTCAGTGATTTGCTTCCAAAGCCAGGGGACAGGGCTTCCCTGGTGGCGCAGTGGTTGGGAGTCCGCCTGCCGATGCGGGGGCCGCGGGTTCGTGCCCCGATTCGGGAAGATCCCACATGCCGCTGAGCGGCTGGGCCCGTGGGCCGTGGCCGAAAAAAAAAAAAAAAATCCAAAGCCAGGGGACAGAAGTCACAGGACTCCCTCTGTTGCCACATACTGGCGACAGCACTGCAAAGTGCTACAGGGTCTTTTGGGAACAAAAAGTTTTAAAGCACATTTATCTTTCCAGAAGGAAGCTTGTAATTCCTTCCTCCTGCTGCTCTATCTTGACTAAAATTAAAGATCATTTTTAAACTCCCAAAATTCTTACACATGTTTAAAAAAAATCTGCACTGTAAGGGATTCATCATCACTTTCAAGAACCTAAAAGTTTTGATCAGCATTTCAGAGAGTAGACAGAAAATGACTTTCACAAAACAGTCTCTAAAAATGCTGCTGCATTTATCTAAAAAACATGTCTCTGGCTCTTCAGCACATAAATTCCTTTATAACCCTGGGTATAGTCACCTGAAGGCTAGGGGCTGTCAAATTTGGTCCCCAGTTGGTAGTCTATAGCTTTTCCTTCTATAGCTTTCTCTTTAAGTGGTGTCTGAAAGGATTTTAAAAATAGTTGTGATTCTGATGTCTGGGTGATGTTTCCAGTTATGAGGAAAAATAAAAGAAAAGGGACATGAACTTCTGGCTCCCTAGGGGTGGTGGCTGTGCCTTATTAATCTCTGTCCATTGTTCCAACAGCAGCTGGGTCACAGTAGATGCTCAGTAAGTGCTGATGAATGTGGAAGGGGCAAGGGGCCGACACATGCATGGGTCCCTCCTAGGTGGTCCAGGCTGGGTTGGAACTTTTTAGTACAGTCTCTCCCTGCCATGCTCTCGGGCAAAATGCAGCATGGTTGGAAGCCCCTGCCTCTCAGAGGTGGGCGGAGGTGGGCACTGAGGGGAGAGAAGCCTGGGGGGTGGTGCGACTATGGCTGCCCAGATCCTTCCCCCTCTCTTCTGCTCCAGAAAGCGACACTGCTGGAGACGAGACAAGCGTGTCAGGGTTCTCTGGAGAATCAGAACCGACAGGACGTGCATATATACAGAGAGAGAGAGAGTTTAAGGAATTGGCTCACCTGACCGTAGAGGCTTGGTAAGCCCAATATCCGCAGGGTGGCCAGAAGCTGGAGGCCTCAGGACGTGTGTCAGTCTGATCCAGAGGTGTCTGCGGGCAGAGCTCCTTCTTGTTCTGGGGAGGTTAGTCTAGGTTCTATTCAGGCCTTCGAGTGATCAGACGAGGCCCACCCTCATTATGTAGGGCAATCTGCATTACTCAAAGGCTACTGCTTTAAATGTTAATCTCATCCAAAACATTCCTACACAGAAGCATCCAGAGTAATGTCTGACCACCTGTCTGGGCACTGTGGCCCAGCCACCTGGACACATATGATTAACCATCACAGCTGGCACCAGGAATCACTCAGAAGGTGCGTTCAGCGGTCACTGGTTGGACATGGTGGGCCTCCCAGTAGAGAGCCCGCTGGCTGTCGACCCAGAGCACGAAGCCCTCTGAGTCAGGGTGGCTAGGAAGGCTCTGCCTCCACCTGTGCCTCTACTCTCCACAGCACCGTACGGTGTAAGAGACGTTGTCACGGTACATTTCCCAGGACGAGTTTCTGCCATCGTTTCTTGAAAACGGGATTGCAGGGATGCGTGTGTCTATGTATATGAAGACACGAGAAGTTATCCTCTGGGTCTGGGACTGAGAAGAGCAAGGGGAAGGAGGCGGGGACCCGCAGGAGTTTCCAGGCTTCCTGCCAGGATGTGCTCCCAGGCTGCTCTGGGTCAGGGCACACGGCAGTCTTGAGATGACTGAGCTTCATGGAACAGCCTGGCTTTCTATCGGGTTGTGTTTTCACCAATTTGCTGTTTATGCAGCTATTTTGCAAACTCTCTTCAGTTACTGGGTGTTTAGCAATGTGACATATACACATGTGTGAATATGAATACACTTATTAAAACAAACTAAAATGAATTATGGAGGAAGAAATTTGGGGGATAATTTCATGTCTTTACAGTGTGAAAACTGAAGATCTTCAGAATGTTGAAAATATGCAGTTTTGGGATCCCAGGAAAAATGACTTCAGGAGTCCATTTAAAATTGTCTCTGTGCTCTGTAATGGCCTATACGGGAAAAGAATCTGAAAAAGGGTGGTTATATGCATACGTATAGCTGATTCACTTTGCTGTACAGCAGAAAGTAACACAACATTGTAAATCCACTACACGCCAATAAAAATTTAAAATATAAATAAAATCGTCTCTGATCTTTCTTCTGCCTCCACATCTGGCATTAGGTCAAAGAGTAAATGAGGAAATTTACTGCAGTTGTCGCACTACACTCAGGTGACTCACTGCTCTGTTTCCCTTTGTTAGCACGAGTCTCCCCGACGGCGCGGCGCGTGTCCCAAAGAATAGGGACTGAGGGCTGTATTCCCAGCACCTGAACTTTATAGACGGCCGGTGAATGTTTGATGAATAAATGGATGAAGGGATTATGTTGTCATTTTTGCTGATGTTTATTTATACTTGGGGGGAGGGTCGATTGGGGGTTTTGAGACCCCGGGAAGCCTCCTGAGAACCTCAGACTCAACACATCCTAAACCGAACTCACCATTTTCTTAACCCTCCGTCCAGCTGCTTCTCCCCTGCCTGTCCCCCACCCTGCACCCTAAACAAACTTCAGCCGTTTCTTGATGACTTGGTGCCTCCCCTCGGCTGCTCTGAGCTGGCATGCGATGCTGCCTTAGCATCTCCTGAAGTGTCTGTAGCCTCTCTCCTATCGCCACTGGATTAGCCCTTG
The DNA here is from genome assembly GCF_002837175.3 of Physeter macrocephalus. NCBI lineage: Eukaryota > Metazoa > Chordata > Mammalia > Artiodactyla > Physeteridae > Physeter > Physeter macrocephalus. The sequence goes on along the minus strand of NC_041231.1, from coordinate 105,939,329 downwards.
TTTGTCAGTGTTTTTGTTGATACGTTATTCAACACATTTTTTTAATGGAAAGCATAGTACGTGCCAGGCCCTGGGTTAGGTATTAGAAGTGCAAAGGTGTGGCCACAGTTGTATTTGCAGGAGATCACAGTCTGGGGAGGGGTCAGGCAATTGACCAGAAACACAGACTAGAGGTAAAGGTGTGTGCTGGTGCTGGGAGCACACGGGCAGACACTTAATCCAGACAGGGAGGTGGTCAGAGCAAGTTTCCTTGAGGTGAGCCTCGAGGGAAGATGGGAGTTATCCAGGGGAAGAGCTGTCTGGACTAGGGCTGGGCATCTGTGTTGGCGACGCCAGCCCCTTCCCTTCCTCTGGGAACGGCTGCTCATCTACTCCAACTCTGGTTCTCCGGGGCGCTGCCATGTTCCTGGGGTGCTCTCCCCTGCACCCCACACAGGCACATGGTACTGTGGGTGGGCTAAGGGGAGCCCCTGTCCCCTTGACCACAAGTCAAGGTGGGCACACTGAGAGTCCTCCCCCATCTGGAATATTTGAATTGTTCCTGGGACATAGAGGCTCCTTCTGAAGGGGGTACTCAGGAGTCGGCCCATGTGGAGAAAGCTCCGTAGCCGAGAGGGAGCACGGGGGCTACTGCAGGGAGACACAGACAGAGGCGGAGGGTCCTGGCACATCCACACGCTGACTTGTCATCCCCGTTTTTCTTACGGCTTGCTGGTCGACCCTTCCCTGGATCACATGAGGCATTCTAGCACCTTCCAATAAATTCTTAATTATCTAATAAGTAATTTATAATAAATAAGTTCCTAAGAAGTCGCTTAAGCTAGTCTCAGTTGGGTTTCTGCCATCCACAATCAAAAGAGTTCTGACAAACACAGTGTCCTCACCCCTGGGACCGTCACTCGTGAGTCCGTGGGAGTGGGAGGACAAGGGCTGTAGCTTAGGAAACCAGCCTGCCTTACGGAGGAATGGTTTCACGGGCGTGGTGGGGTTGTCATGCCAACAGTGCAGACGGGTTTATGAATCGGATTCATTGGAGCCGTGTTGGAGGCTGTAGGGGCATGCAGGCTACGTTACTTAAAGACCATCAAGGGGGGCTGCCACGCGCTCAGTTCTGAGACCTGGCCACCCAGTACGAACCCCGTTTCCCACCCTTGCCTCGTCTTGAGCCCTGTGCCCTCGATCTCAGACCACCCTTGGCGTCAGAGGATCGCAGCCCTCATCCAGATTAGAGCTGTCTGCTCCTAACTCCGTCCTGGACCCCAACCTGTTTCTCTATGGCACAGCCTTGGATGGCGTGCCTGCTCATTCACTAGTATGACCGCACTCTGAATTATCTTTTCAGCTTTGACTTCTTATGTCCAAACTGAAAACTTAAAGGGACCCGTGAGCCACGAGGGGGCCCTACCTGTGTGGGAGCTGCTCAGGTGCCCTCCAGACACTCAGCGGCTGAAAGACGTGAAATCATTTACGGTAACCCTTCCTGGACCTTTGGAACAGCTGCAGCCCAGCAGGCCACAGGGGATGATGATGGAGCCTCTGAAAAGTGAAAAGCAAAGATATTTTTTAGGGCTTCCCTGGTGGCGCAGTGGTTGAGAGTCCGCCTGCCGATGCAGGGGACGCGGGTTCGTGCCCCGGTATGGGAAGATCCCACATGCCGCGGAGTGGCTGGGCCCGTGAGCCATGGCCGCTGAGCCTGCGCGTCCGGAGCCTGTGCTCCGCAACGGGAGAGGCCTCAACAGTGAGAGGCCCGTGTACCGCAAAAAAAAAAAAAAAGATCTTTTTAAAGCAAAAATAGCTAAAAGGATAAACATCTGGGGTTCATAAGGAGAGGGTAGGAGGGTAACTGGGGGGTCTGGGTAGCTACTGGGGCCAAAACCCTAGTGAGCTGCCATCTAAGTCCTTGACTGCCCCAAAGCTGGTATGGTCTGGGGGAAATGAGTCTTATATCCATCCTTGTTTTGAGATTTTCCAGGCAGCCCTGGATGAGCATCTACACCCACAGTTGGGGCTCAGCCCTGGGTCCCAGGTGCTGACAAAGAAGTTCAACAAAAGCCTTGACTCCAGTCCTCATGGTGGGAACACAGTTCAGTCTAGTTTCAATGCCAATGTCAACTCTGTCTTTGCACTTTGCTCTGCCCCCACAAGCCTCTTAGCGGCACAAAATAGGTCAGGAAAACAGCAGGTCTTTTGAGACACTTTCATCTCAGAGTGTAGAGCTGAACAGGCTTTCAAGGGTCAGATTCCCCCCGCGGATTCTCTTGTCCCTTCCTAAGCTCTACTTGTCCAAAAACATGAAGGAGGTTTCTCCCCTCCTGGAGAAGTTTTCTGGAAAGGACTTTAATGGGCAAAGTGAGGAATAGCAGACCTTGACCCCTGCAGCCTTCCCTCTGTCCCCTTCCCACCGCTGGACGCTTACCTGACGCTGGGTCATTGCCACCTTCTTTCTCTTCCTGCCAAAAGAAATTTGGAGGAGCGATCAGACAAGATATTTTGGTGAAACAGCTTTTAAATATAGAGTCAGCTCTCCCTTCTCTGAGGTGTAAGGAGCTGGGGGGCTGATCTTGGGTGGCCTCGGCCTGCAGCGGGTTGAAGCAGGATGTCGGTTCCCTGGCCAGAGATTGAAGCCAGGCTGCGGCAGTGAGAGCGCTGGATCCTAGCCACTAGACCACCAGGGACAGTGGCCAGTGACAAGGCCCTGGCCCGTCGGCTTTGTGCAAATGAATTTCCACAAAGAGACAGAAAGTAGTGGAACAAGTAAAGTGTTTATTAGGAGGGAAAAGAGTGCTTGTGACTAGACACGCAGGCGGGCTCAGAGAGAGTCACGCCCTCATGGCAGTTTGACTCACTTATATGGGGCATTTCTTCCGGGTTTCCTCTGGCCAATCACCTTGCTCTGCCTGGTTCTGAGTCCCTGTTTGGTTGATCTCAGGGTCCTCCCCTGTGTGCATGCGCATCTCTTAGCCAAGATGGATTCCAGCGAAGAGGCCTATGGGTAGGTTGACATCACCTACTATGGGGTGGGGCCCCCTCCCTTTTGACCCCCAGGAGCCTTTCTGTGCGTGTGTCCTCGGGAAGGTCTCCTTGACGGTGAATGAGGAATATGTGGCCTCTTATCTGGGCGGGGCTCAGCTCCTCCTCTCTCCTGCTGGCCTTCCTCTTGGAGTATCTGTCCACAGGGGACAGAGCCCAGCTGCTCAGCCTGGGGCCCGTCTGTCTCCTGCCTCAGGGCCGGGGAAAGCTGTGAGGTCCTGTCTGGGGTAGCAGCCTCCAGGGCGCTGAGTGGGGACGTGTCTGGGAGGCAGTAGCCGGAGGGATCGGGAGGGACGTGAAACAGCCCAGGAAATTCTCACACGGAATCCACCCTCGAGTTAACAAAACGAGGTGCTGGGTTAAACTGGAAAAAGTCGGGAGAAATACTGAATGACTCATCTTGAAAGAAGTCGGTAAGGCAGGTTCTAAAGTCTCAGCAGAAGCCTGGGGGGACCGGGTACAGGGGGTACAAAGAGTGGGAGCTGGTCCTCACCCAGGGACTGACACCTGGATCTGAGTCAGGTGAACCGGCCTCGGTGCAGCTCAGATGGCAGGAGGTCCCCAGCTCTATCCTGTCAAGCCTGGACGCGATGGCTCCAAGGGACAAGCCCCTCCTAGTTCCGAGGGAGAGGGGCAGTGTTCCAAGCAGACCGTGAGAAAATCTATGGAATATATTCCAGTGCAAGTAGGGCATCTTTCAGAACTATTATTTCAATTATATACAGGCTGTTCTCCTGCCTGTGTATTTATTGAGACTCTGTAATGGAGTAGAAGCTAGAGGGTGGCAGCCACGTAGCGGTGAGACCTCCAGTGAAGGGGACCGCGGCAGGCTGGAGGCGGCTAGGCAGCTCCCTGGTTTCGGCTGATAAGCCTTCCATCCAGCTCCACACCAGCTTCACTTCCCCCCGGCGTGTCTGCCAAGAACAGTGGGCCGAGAGGGTTACTGCAGGGTCTCCTCAGGCTGGAACGTAGACGGGGAGCCTGGAAAACGGGCTGTGTGCCCACTCACCCCCGATGACTCCCTGGCCCTGACTGCTGGGCCCCTGAGCATAATTTGTGAGTCTCAAGCAACAACTCTGCTAACGGGCTTTTGATGAATCAGCCCTCTAGTGACTTTGGTCATTTGGTGAATTACTTTCTGGAGAATTGATCTTTGGAGGAATGCGGGGGACCCCTCCAGGGCCTGTCTCGGGCCTAGTGGACGCGTTGAGATGGGAAAGTTTACCCAGACAGAGCTCGGCCTCTGGGTTGAGCTGGAGCTTAAAGGTGATGGGTTGCGAGAGGGCAGAATTTTCCCTAGGGCTCTGCCCTGCAGTCGCCCGAGGCTGGGAGCTGCGCTGCTGCAGAGCAGAGGGTGGACATGCAGGTGCAGGTGAGGTGAAGAGCCTCCGAGAATGGACTCGAAGTGAGGGTGCCGGGTCAGCGAGGAAGGGAAGGAGCTGCTGGGGGAGGGCGGGGGAGGGAGGGGTCCCCGGAGCACCGTGGGTCTCTGCTGCTGGGCTGGGCGTGTGGGCGAGCCTCCCTCCCTCACAACCCTGCCTTTGGTTCTCTGCTTGCCAAGGCCGTGATTATCTGAGCCCGCCTACACCTCCCTGGAGGGAAAATGCTTCTTGGTCAGAGGGCCTGGTGACTCTCCCTGGGCTCTCAGGCTGCTGTCTGTACCCTCAGCTCCCGGCTGTTATTCATTCAGGATCACAGCCAGCCCGGCCCTTCCCACGGCAGTTTCTTCTTCTTGCCCTGGGTTGTTTGTCATTTTCTCTGCAGAGGTGTGCTTCCTGCTCCCCAGATGCCTGCCTCGCCCCACTCACCCCTCCTCTTATGAAATGAAGTTTAGGGACTTCCAGTTAAGAATTCTTTTGTGGTACGCGGGCCTCTCACTGCCGTGGCCTCTCCCGTTGCGGAGCACAGGCTCCGGACGCGCAGGCTCAGCGGCCGTGGCTCACGGGCCCAGCCGCTCCGCGGCATGTGGGATCTTCCCGGACCGGGGCACGAACCCGCGTCCCCTGCATCGGCAGGCGGACTGTCAACCACTGCGCCACCAGGGAAGCCCAAGAATTCTTATGTTTGTGCAGCTGATGAGCTGGGCGCAGGCCGGGGGGCTCTCTGCCACACCTCCCCCACCCCCACCCCCGGGGAGGAAGGTGGAGTTCCCCGTTCCTCTTCTTTCTTTTCTGTACAATGATGGGGGTGGAGTTAAATATCTTTACATTCTCTTTTTTGTTTTAAAACATCTTTATTGACGTATAATTGATTGTTAACCATATGGCCTTGAGTGAGGTCTGGGGAGACCAGATGCAGATCAAGAGAAAGAAATCAGGTAGAGTTTTACTGTTTTGTTATACTCACAGCTCTCTGGAGACAGTGCCACACACAGGCAGGGCCACGTGGGGAAGCACCAGGTCCATGAGAAGGCCAGGGAGGGATGAGCTGTGGGAAGAGCCTCTATTGTGGTTTCAGTGGGAAGGAACAGGTGAGGCGCGGTGAGCAGGCATAGGATTGGCTGGTTTGAGTAATTTCAGAGGACTCTAGGGCACAGGGGGTGTCCTGGTTGTCTGGTCCCTGGTCCTGGGGTGATTAAAGCAGGTGGATGGTGGCCCGGAGTGTGAGAGTCTGATGAGGGAGGTGGTAGGGGTGTGGACTTAATTAGCTGCTAATTAAGAAGGGGAGCTGACCAGCTTCTAGCCAGGGCCTCAAAACTGGGTCAAGACGGCGTTAAAAAACTATATGACTTTGACATAAAGTGTACAGTTTGATGATTTTTGATATATGTAAACACCTGTGACACCGTCACCACAATCAAGGTAGTGAACATATTCATCACCCCAAAGCTTTCCTTGTGCCCTGGGGACCCCACCTCCCCAAGCAGCCAGTGACCTGCTTTCTGTCACGGTAGAGGAGTCAGCATTTTCTGAATTTTACATAAATGGAGTCACACAGTATGAATTCTTTGTCTGATTTCTTTCATTCAGCATTATGACTTTGAGATTCAGCCATGTTTCTGCATGTGTGTCAGTAGTTTATCCCTTTTTATTGGTGAGGAGTAGTCATTGTACAAATGTACCATTTACCCAGTGGGTTAGTGCACATTTGGGTTATTTTCAGTTTTGGCTGTTACTACAAACAAAGCTGCTACGATATTCATGCACAATTGTGTACATGCATTTGGATGCGTATATACTTTTGTTTCTCTTGGGTAAATACCTAGGAGTTGAATGGTTGGCTTGAATGACCCATGTATATTTAACCTTTCGAGAAAAAACTGTTTTCCAGAGTGACTGTACCACTGTAGATCCTCACCGACACTGTGCAGGATAAGGGCTCCAGCTGCACCACATGGGGTGCCAGCACCTGGTGTGGTCAGTCTTCGAAATGTTACGCATTCTAATGGGAGTGTAGGAGTCTCTTATGATAAAGCTGCCGTGCATTTGCCTAGTGACTTTGGATGGTGAGCAGCTTGTCACTTGCTTATTTGCTCTCAGTAGATCATCTTTGGTGAAGTGTGTGTTCAGATCTCTGGGGTACAATTTTTCTTATTCGTTTAAATGAATTCTTATTGTTGAGTTGTAAGAATTCTCTATATAATCCACATACAGGTCCTTTGTTGCATATATGTTTTGTATATTTTCTCATAATCTGTGTCTTACTTTTAAAATTTCACATTCATTCCCTTTTGAAGGGCAAACATTTTCGTTTTGATGAAGTCAAATTTAGTTTTTCTTTTGTACTTTGTGCTTTTTGTCTTGTATTTAAGAAATCTTTGCCAAAACTAAGGTCAGTAAGATTTTCTTTTCTGTGTTCTTCTAGAAATTTTATAGTTTTAACTCTTACATTTAGGTGTATGATCCATTTCCTTTAATTTTTGTAGTGGTGTCAGGTAAGGGTCCAGGTTGATTCTTTTGCATGTGGACATCTAATTGTTTTAGATTATTCTTTCCCCCTTGAATTGCCTTGGTACTGTTGTCTGTCAGAAATCAGTTGACTGTATCTACGTGGGTCTATTTCTGGGCTCTTCTCTTCTAGTCATCGATTCCTCTTTTATACTAAAAATACAGCATCATATATTGTAGATTTATAATACGTTTTTTCTTTTCTCTCTTTTTTTTTTTGCGGTACGTGGGCCTCTCACTGTTGTGGCCTCTCCCGTTGCGGAGCACAGGCTCCGGACGCGCAGGCTCAGTGGCCCAGCTGCTCCGCAGCATGTGGGATCCTCCCGGACCGGGGCACGAACTTGCATCCCCTGCATCGGCAGGCGGACTGTCAACCACTGCGCCACCAGGGAAGCCCAAGTTTTTCTTTTAATTAATTTATTTATTTTTGGCTGCATTAGGTCTTCATTGCTGTGCGTGGGCTTTCTCTAGTTGTGGAGAGCAGGGGCTACTCTTCATTGCAGTGCACGGGCTTCTCCTTTCAGTGGCTTCCATTGTTGCGGAGCACGGGCTCTAGGCGCGTGGGCTTCAGTAGTTGTGGCACGCGGGCTCAGTAGTTGTGGCTCGTGGGCCCTAGAGCACAGGTTCAGTAGTTGTGGTGCACGGGCTTAGTCGCTCCACGGCATGTGAGATCTTCCCGGACCAGGGCTCGAACCTATGTCCTCTGAATTGGCAGGTGAATTCTTAACTACTGCGCCACCAGGGAAGTCCCATAATAAGTTTTGAAATCAGGTAGAGCTGGTCTTCTGACTTGGTTCTTCCCTTTCAGAGTTGTTTTGGCTATTCCTACAGCCTATTCCTTTGGCCTGTGCCAATGCCACTCTGTTGTGACTCCTGAGGAGCTGTCCTGTGTCTGGATGTTTATCAGGACTGGTTCCTTCCCCATGTGCTCCTAACCACTCAGAGGCAGAGGCTGAGCTCCCCCACCTGCAGCCCCCAGCTCATGCATTGCCTGGATTCTCCTGTCCCTGGGAGGGCCTGGGGGCCCTGAGGACAGAGCTGAGCATGTGCAGAGAGGGGGACGGGAGAGGTCTGCCCTTTCTGCACAGGGCGTGTCTGACCGAAGGGTGTGCTGAGTGGTAGAGGAGCCAGCGTCCAGATGGAAAGATGTGGTCAGATTCTGCCCAGAGGTCTCGAGATCTGAACACTTGAGGCATAAAGACACGTTTGTTTGGGGACCGGTGGTGAATAGGAGGGGGAGAGGGTGGGAGAGGTTCCCATGGCTTTTCTTTGAAATTCTTTCACAGCAGCATGGCAGGATTTGTATAAAGAGGGAGTTTATTGGCAGATTCTGAAGGAGAGAGAGAGACAAGGTTGTTGTTTTCAGGCTGCCAGTGATCTTCCGTGTGTATGGTGTTTTTTCTTCACGGATTACAAGATGCTTTACAAATGTTAAATTGCCAGACAGTCATCAATCCTTCGAGCATCCCCGTGAAATGAAGAATACAGTCGAATGGTTTGAGATGAATGCAAATTGCCTTTCACCTATGCCCCCCGCCCCCGAAATGGAACAGTGAGTGATGGAGGAACTCCATCACTGTGCTAGTGCGATGCTGGTGGGGGCCCCGGAGCTCCCGCCCAAGGAACCGCGACCATTCACATTATGCCAGATGTTCATTATCCAGGAGGGTCTTGCTAATAGCCAGACAGACATTCCTCTGACAAAGGTATGCATCTTTTGGGAAAGAAGTCCTGCAACCTCTCTAGGTAATCCTGTTCACATAGAAATATGTGATTTTTTTCTATAAAATCTCCTTTTATTTTATGTACACATATGCACATTTATGTGAATTTACACATTTACAAATTGTTCTTCAGGAGACAGAAGGAAGAATCTTTGACCACATGGGGTGAGGACTGGCTCAAGGCTCGGAGAAGCCCTGAGCTGCTAGGGGGAACAAAAATGGGGTCATGTAGGGAGAGGAGGGAGGGGCAAGGCAGGAACGGGCAGTCTGAACACTCCTGCTGTCAGGAGGGCCTGTGTTCCGAAGCTGACTACAGCGCCCAGGCCCAGAGGGAACCGCAGGGGCTGCACGGCTTGAGGGCTCTCTTTACTGAAGGGTGCCACCCGCTGATAAAGATACCAGTTAACGCTGTTCTCTCCTGACACTGAGATACACCCCTTTGATCTCCTCATCTCTTTTTTGAGAATTCTTTTATCTCCCCTCCTATACACATCCTCAGAATCAAAAACATAAAGTGATGAAAACTTGAGGTCTCCGGGTGGACCTGTGAACTTCTTTATGAAGGTCCTTTCCTACGGAGCAGTTGCCCGCAAGGAAGAGGCTTCAGACTAAGACAGACTTGGGTCTAAATCCATCTCTGCTCCCTGGTACTTGTGAGACCCTGACCAAGCTCTGTAACTCCCCAGCATCAGGTTACTTATCTATAAAATGGGGACAAGAGTAATTATAATAATTATATATAAATGTATAGTTCTATACATGAAATTATAAACTATAAAACATAACTGAAATATTATTATATTACAAATATAATTTATAGATATATAATTATATATATGTATAGAAATAGAAATAAAATAATTGCCTAGAGGAGTTATATTAGCTATGATCATTTGGTTATTTATTAATGAAATAATATAATACATCACAAGGTTGGCTTATCCGGAGCTTTGCAAATTAACCTGATGGAAACCGATCACTTTGGGAGGAGAGTGACATGGTAGGTTTGGGACACGTGTATCAGGGGCTCTCTCAGTGATGCTGATATGCTCTCGAGAGTAAGGACTTCCTGCTCGTGGGAAAACCCCCGGGGTGAGACCCCCAGGCTGACCTCTCAGATACTCCACAGCTGCCGCTTCTGACTTGGTGGCACGTTGACATCTTAAATTGTGAACTATTTCAAACATCCCCCAAAGTACAGAAACATAACAGGTACTTGTATGCGCACCACTGATGGTAAATGTGTGTTAAGATTTGGCCGTATTTGCTTAGATCTTTCTAAGAAGCCTTAAGACATTCCTCAACAGCTGTCTTCCTCCTCGGAACCCTCCCTCTCCACCCAGTTCCAGGCGCCACCAGCATTGCATCACACATGGCTCTTGTATCCATAAATAACCACACCATTTTGGGTTTGCTGAGAAACTTTAAACAGATGGTGTAAATGGTACATTCCAAGTATTTTGTGCAAATGACCTCTTTCCCCCCACTGGACAGTGTGCCCTTGAGATTTCACCTTGTTCATATGCATAGATCTACCTCATTTTAACTGCTGACCAGCACCTCACATGCAAGTAACCGTGTTTTATTTATCTGTTCCTCCCCCTCAGGAACATGGAGGCTCTTCCTCCCTCCCCACTCTCTCTCTTTCTTCTCTCCCTTTTTCTTATTTTCTTTTTCTATGACCACCAGCCATGGGCATCCTTCTGGGTGTCTCCCGGGTCACGGGTGTGTTTCGAGGGCGCCTCCTTAGAGGTGGGGCTGCTCCTGGCTTCCTCTTTACCTCACGGCTGCAAAATTGCTTTCCCTCGCCTGCCAGCGACGTACTGAGTTCCCACTTCTCCAGATCCTTGCTGATCCTTGGTGTTATCAGGCATAGGTATCCACCCATCTGATGGGTATGACGTCTTGCTGTTGGAATTTGCATTTCCCTGAGTTTTATTGAGATTGAACATCTTTTTCGTATGATTATTGGACCCTGGTTTCCTTCTCTGTGAATGCTGTTTATATCTTTTGCTCATTTATCAACTGGGCTTTTTTCTTGTTGATTAAAAGGATAACATATATTCTACATATTAATCCTTTATCATGTTTGTCGGCTGCCAATCATTTCTTTAAATCTGTCGGATGGTTTTTCACGCTGTTTGTGGTCCCTTTATGATACCGGTATTTTCATTTTAAGAAAACCAACTTAATATATATGTATATATATATATATATGTGTTTCCTTTATAATTTATGATTTTCACATCTTAAGAAATCCTTCTATATCCGGATGTCATAAAAATATTTGCCCATGATTTTTTACGTAGTTTTTTCTTTTTTCCCTTTTTTACATCTAGGTTTTTAATCCATCTGGACTCTGTTTTTGTGAATAGTGTGAGATAGGGAACTAATTTTAACTTTTGCCATACAGATAGTCATTTTCCCAGCGTCATTTATGGCAGAGTCCATTTTTCCCCCACTCATGTGTAGGGTTACCGCTTTCATGTACACATTTGACATATAAATGCTGTGCCTTTAGTGCGCTCCTCATGACTTCCAACTTCCTTTTTTATCTCTGTGCCTAAGGACTTTACAGAACCACAAGCCTGGAAGTGCTGGGCGTGAACCTCCCGTGGAAGCAGTTCCCAGCCCAAGTCTGAGGGGCCTGGCTTGTGAATGTGCCAGTACCTCCTCACTGCCCAGGTGGGATAATTCTGGGACATCGTTTACATCCCTTCCCAGAGTTTCCGCATGGGAAGCGGCACCCCAGCCCACTATTCACCCTTTGCAGACTGTGCCTCTCTGCCCACCCCATTCCCTGCACCTCCCACTTCAGCCGTCTCAGAGCTTCTGGAAGAGCTAAACCCACGTGTGTGGATGTGCTTCCAGCTCTCTAATCGACCCCACTGCTTTATTTGTCTGTCGTGGCCCCGATCAGCTTCTCGAAGCCGGTGAACCCAGCCCCGTGTCACGCAGCAGGTTGACATGAGAACCAGCCTCCAGATCCTCACGTCATCTTCACGTCGTCCTCTGCCACGTACTCTTCTCTGTTGGCCTTGGCATCCGGCTTTCATATTGATTCTCCTGGCCTTTGCCCTCGTGATTCACCTCACCTGGCCCCTTACCCTGTTCCTCAGCAGCGTCGTTTCTCTGCACTGGAAACGGAGCAGGACCCTAGGGTCCTTGCCCCCCATGTCCTCCGCCTGCCTTTTGTCTGTGGAAAAGCTTTATCCAAAGAATAAGTTTAACCAGAGAAGGGAGAAAATGCAGAAACGAAAACAGTCCAACAAGACTAAATAATAATAGTTTTGTCATTAAGCATAGTCAAGGACCTTTAGTTCCTTCTCAAGGGCTATAGATAATGTTCTGAGCCATATCCTGTCTTGTAAATACTGAAACCTCCACCAGGTGGAAGAAGTTAACTACATGATAACCAGACTGTAGCCATGACACAAGCTGCCACAATTCCGAGAATTTGCCTCAAGGAAATGGGAACCAACCGACCCTGGAACTGAAGGCTAACTGTACTTAAAACAATCAAGATGATGCTGGTCAGAGCACCGCATGGCCAATGTCAAGATGACCGTCAAGGCTGACTGTGCCGTTTCTGCATGGAGCCCCCTCCCTCCGTCTATAAAAGCTCTTGCCCACTGGCTGTCAGTTGGGGGGAGTCGGCCTTTGGACAGGAGTCCCCCCCTTCCCCTGGTTGCCGGCATCTGAAATAAAGCAAACTTTCCTTTCCACCAGCCTTGCCTCTTTATTGGCTTTTTTTTTTTTTTTTTTGCGGTACACGGGCCTCTCACTGCTGTGGCCTCTCCCGTTGCGGAGCACAGGCTCCGGATGCGCAGGCCCAGCGGCCATGGCTCGCGGGCCCAGCCGCTCCGCGGCATGTGGGATCCTCCCGGACCGGGCCACGAACCCGCGTCCCCTGCATCGGCAGGTGGACTGCCAACCACTGCGCCACCAGGGAAGCCCTCTTTATTGGCTTTTGAACGGCGAGCAGCTGGGCCCCACTTTCGGTAACACGGTGACTTAAGATAATTTGGATTTTCCTTCAGGCTATGGCTCGGGTAGATAACACACAGTCTATCATGAAAAAATAGAACCAAACTGGAGCAGGAGAAGCGTGCAGATAATTGGTGGTTATCAACATGGTGCCCCTTGGGGTCCTTCTTGGGTCTTCACTGTGTATCTCAAAGAAAAAGCTATAGCTTTTTCTTTGAGATACAAGTAGAAGCCTACGTTGATTTCGCAATGTACTAAGTTAGTCTTGTTAGGCTTGGAGAGATTACCTGTACCCTTCACCTTTCCCCGCTGTACCTCACTGAGGAGTGATGTAGGACACCCAAGGGAAGGCGCAGTCTATCTCTAGTTTCTTTGGAGGAACTAGAAATTGACCTCAGAACCCACTGTACCTCCTTTATAACCATATGTCATGATTGGAACATAATTCTAATTATGCAGTGTGAGTATAGTCATTCTCAACTAATGCTTTTGTAGTCTTCTTAAAGTCTGGAGGTTTTTTTAAAACAATACCTCTACAGTTGTTATACGTAAACATCTGGACCCTAACCCCAGCAGTCACGGTTAATGATCTGCAGTGCAGAACCAGCAAAACCGGGTAAAGAGCCCTCACAGAGAATTCTGAACACTTCCTCTTTCTGTTGGGGAGAACTGCAGGTTTCTACAATATAGGTGACACATCCAAGACCAGGAAGTGACCACACAATTGTAGGAAGTGTACCAATGTCAGGGAAAGGGCGTGGTGCAGCCAGGGCAGAAGAATTAAAGGTCAGGAAGAGCCGCCTCATTCATTTCTCGGTCAAGTTTGAGAGCGCTGGGATGTGTTGTCCTTTAGGAACTCTAACTCTGCCCAGTTTCCTTGTTCAGTTCTTCTTTCTGGGCTCTGGCCCATGACCCCTCTCAGCCCTGAGCACAGCTGAGTTAAACTACACAGAGAACCAGAAGTATAAGCTATGATTCCAAATCGTGTGGTAAATCTAACGGGACTATTTTGAAGCTTTTCTGATAACTGGTTTTGTCGGTGGCTATGTTGTTTTTTGTCTATAATAAACATTATTCTTCTGACACAAACACAGGAATTTTACTTACTTTACATATATGTTTCCAAAGCTAGCTTCAGACACTTTTTTCTTTTCTTTTGTTTTTTTTTAAATTAATTAATTTATTTTTGGCTGCGTTGGGTCTTCGTTGCTGCGCGCGGGCTTTCTCTAGTTGCGGCGAGCGGGGGCTACTCTTCGTTGCGGTGCGTGGGCTTTTCATTGTGGTGTCTTCTCTTGTTGTGGAGCACGGGCTCTAGGTGCGTGGGCTTCAGTAGCTGTGTCTCGCGGGCTCAGTAGTTGCTGCACGCAGGCTCTAGAGCGCAGGCTCAGTAGTTGTGATGCACGGGCTTCGTTGCTCCGCGGCATGTGGGATCTTCCCGGACCAGGGCTCGAACCCTTGTCCCCTGCGTTGGCAGGCGGATTCTTAACCACTGCGCCACCAGGGAAGTCCCTTTCCTTTTTTTTTTTTTGCCAATTTTGGTGGAGTTACCAATCCATTTAGTCTGTCTTCCCAGAGTGGTTTTCAGGTTTTCAGATACACGACTTCTTCCGCTTTGAGGCTCCTAGTACAGTGTTTTCAGCGTTATTTACATCAAAATCACAAACTGGTTGGCGGCCCCCTCTTGGGCTGATCACCCCTGGGGCGGGGGTGGTGTCGGTGGCGGGCGGCAGCCACAGGCCCAGCCAGGATGGGACGTGGTTGTCCAAGCTCCTTTCCCTATTCCTGGTGCTTTAAACTACCTTTTACCCCGAGGAAGGGCTCCTGGTTCCCAGCACGCGGTGTGATTATTTCGGAAAGCCCCGTGGGCTCCAAAGAGCTGTAATTAAGGAGCAAGAGATTCCTGTTGAGATAATTAAAAGGTGATGGCAGAGACCTGGGAGTTAAACACTTTTTAGACCACGCGTATCTGCACGTTTTCGTCTTTAAGTGCGTGTCCCTTGCTGCGAGCACTTCCTTTCTAGGTGACCAAACTGATGCTAGTTTCAGCAAGCAGAAGCAGTGGCCTGCATCCGCCTGAGGTCTCCACGCGCAGCCCACCTGCTCCGGGGCCGACTCGGTGAGTCCCGCCCGCCGCTGGGGCTCCACGTGGTCGCCAGGAGCAGCCACCGTTAAACCCAAAGCACCTTCTTCTCTTACTCCCTGTCCCCTGGGCACAAAGGACGAAGCTTCTCTGCGTTCTCTGCGCTCCATACCACTCTGTTCCCGCCCCTGTTAAGAGCACTCACCAGCCTGCGTTGTAATTGCCTCGGTGTCTCCCGTTTTCCCGGGGCCACGTGGACACACGGCAGGGCACCACTCTCAGCGGACTGACCGCCTCTCTAAGTCCTTTCTCATCCTTCCTTGAACCTGGGTTCTGAGGACGCTTCGCCTCTGCAGTCCTCAGGTGTTCTCGCTGTGTCCTCGTTGGCTTTCTGCCTCCCTCCTCTCCCCAGCTGACTGACAGCTCTGCCCCCCTCACCAGTGCCTGGCATCTCGCAGGCCCTCAGTAAACGTGACTGGCTAAATGAAAGCGGTCTGGTATTATCTTTTTCTCTCTCTTTTTTACCGCAGTTGTCACGACTGGGGTAATTGGGTGGGGGACAGACTCTCACCTTGAAGTAATAAGTCCTACTCTCCCAGGTGATTAGAACTTTTGACAAGAGCAGTTCTCAGGAAATATTCTTTCATTTGTGCAGCCTCTCCCTGTGCTGAATTCCTACAGGCGTTTTCTCAAGGGTTGGATTGGAGGATGTTTGAGTAGCACCACCCCAGGTCACTTCCAGGACCATCCCTTCATGCCAGACCCAAGGTTCTAGACTCAGAGCCCTCATGAATATGGCACACGGGCAGGTAGTGACAATGAAAGAAATATCTTCAAGGAGTCCTCCCCCGACCCACGTGTTGCTCAGTGCTTATCTCTGGCAAATTTGACTTTCCTTCCCCCATAAACACACAGATGTGGGAGACAGAGGAGGGATACCCAACCACCACTCTTTGGACTTATTGGATCCCAGAGATGGATGAACCCGATTTAGATGGCATGCTGAGAACCTAAAAGTTTATGAGAACCTAAAATCTCTATGCAGGTGTGTTTTAGCATCACCATGGGAACATCCCCTCAACAGTCAGATAATGAGATGGTAATGAAGAAGGTGGGATATCGTAAACTAAAACAGAATAGAAGTGCAGGCAGTTGAAGGAGGAAGCAAGAGGAGGGGGTCAAAGAGAGGCAGAGTCAATTACATTAAAATCTCGAATTAGGACTTGGAATTTGAGTGTTACAGATTTAGAACCTCTTTGAGGCCTATCCCAGTTGACTACTGTGAAGATTAATAAAGGAAAAGCTCACCAAAATGGTGTCCAGAGGCCAGAAGGGGGAGCTCTCATGTACGTACCACTCCATGTCAATGTAGATCCCACTGGGCAGCGAGGTACCTTGCATCTCTGGAGGGAAGTGACACTGCTTTACTACCCAGCACGAGGAAGAAAGATTTTCTCTTTGCCTGGCAACAGTTCAGCCAATGAGAGACTGTCACAGCTCAGCCAATGGAAAGCCACTATACTTCAAACTCTCAGTTTCCTCCAATGAACTCTTTGTTTACAACAGCTCCTCCTAACTCCCTCTTCTCCTCTGTAAAAGAGTTTCCTCTCCTTTGCTTTACCAGACCTGCTTGTGGTTCGCCCCGGTTGTATGCCCCAAATTGCACTTCTTTGCTGCTCCTGTGTAAACCTGTTTTGCTGATCAAAATAACTGGCTGTTTTATTGTTTTGGGTTAACACTACTGTGATGCCTAACAGATAGAGTTTTGATTTACGAACTTTATCCTCCTGACTTGCCGCAGCGCTCAGGCCTCAAATGGTCCATGGTGGCTTCAACAGCGAGGTCTCACTGATTCGGTCTCCGCCGGTGCTATTCTCAGCTGGCTGGGTAGACTGCTGGGGTGCTGTCGGGGGACAAGGACAACTTTGGGAGAGCAGCACAAGCCCTCTGGTCAGACTAGAACCTGTGAATCTTGACATCGCTTAAATGCAAGGGGTTTTCTTCCTAGGATACTTCCCCCAAATTAAAGGCATCTCTCGTAGTTTCTTATTTGGGAGTAAATACTAACTAGTGCTCAAAGCCCCCATCACGTTTTCCACCAGGCGGTAGATATCCCACTCCAATAGCTGAGTGGTCCCACCACCAGCAGCATCTTTAGTTATAAAACAATGTCCACACCTAGATTTTGAGTTCCTGGAAAGGAGGTCCCCAATATTATTTATCTTTGATTCCTCAGCATCTTGCACATTGCACATGTATAGTTAGGTCGAAGCTCATACGTATTTATTAAATGGTTCCAGAGGAGAATATCTCTTTGTAATCAGAGTGGTTTATTGAAGAGTTTGCCACTGATCAAAGCAACTAAGAGGCCTCAGAGATGAACATGTCTACTGGGGTCTGGGATGATTTCTGAAAATCCTAAAATACAGCTGTGCACGTACTTTTGCCCCCGCCTCCTCTGACAGCTTATTTCCAAATGTTCCTGATTGCCTGGTTGAAGAAGAATTAGTTATTAGGTTCGGGAGTAGTTTTAAGGATGTATGCATATTTAAAAGCACAGATGAAAGCATCTAAATAAGACAGCTCTTACAATAGCTCCACCCGTCACTATTCCTGTTAGCAGTAAGTTTGAGGCACATCTTTGGCACTGCATCTTAAACCATGGGTCCTTCTGAATGGTAGGTGTGATCTAGGTGGACTGGGGGCTCTGTCTGCATGGCCTCTGTCCCTGCTGCCATAGCTTCCTTCTCAATGTACCAACATGCCTGGATTTTCTGAGTCTCCCTGAGGCTTTGAAGACTGCGCACTGCTTCTTTTTCTCATGTAGATGATGAGGACTAACCTTCTATAGAATCACTGTGACACCTTGTGGGCATGGCTAGGATTGCACGCCGGCGTTTGATTGTTCTAAATAATAATAGTCCCATGCGTCTTGCCTTGGGGCGGGCCAGGCCTCACTCGCCTCCGCCAGAAAGTCTCACCGTCCCCTTCTCTGCATCATTCACAGAAGAGCAAGTGTTCTGGACCAGGAACGTGCGAAGTTGGCATGCTTGATTCCGGGTGACAAGGCGACCCTGTTAGTTTGCTTCTGTCTTGAGTCGAGTTTTCAAAACCGTCTCCGCCCCGCAGGCGCAGGATTGGACAGGCGCGGGGTGCGTTAGCTCCCACAGCAGCAAGGGCCACTCTCTCCCAACTCCGCGGCCCCTGGGGCCTTTTTCACACTGAGGCAACGGGGCCTTTGTGGTTCACCTTTGGCAAATACACTTCTCTCCCCCAGAGACAGATTTCCACGGAAACCAAACCCAGAGGGAGTGTTCTAGAGAGCAGGGAGTGGCAAAAACCACAAGAGAGGTGAGGGTAGAAAGCAGTTGTCTCAGGATTCCATTGGCAATGTGAACACGATGCAGAGGCAGCAGAAAAGCACGTGAACATTTAAAATGTTTCTATTAATGGGAGTGAAAAGCCATAGGAAAAGGAAGGCCGTACACAGAGCACGTACTGTGTGCAAGGCGCGATGCAAAGCGCTGAGGGCGTCAGGTGTCAAATGTGACCCTGCCCGCAATGAGTTTGCATCCTCCATGCACACAGATGATCACACCAGACAAGAGCACAGTAAAGTACCGGAGGAGCCGGGCCGACATCACTGTGCCGTAGGCACACATGACTCTCGCTTCAGGCCAAACGAATCACTTCTGGAGCCCAATCTGTTTTCGCTTGGCTGCTCTATTGTGTTAAAATAAGCAGTGAGGGGACTTCCCCGGCGGTCCAGTGGTTAAGACTCTGCGCTTCCACTGCAGGGGGTGTGGGTTCCATCCCTGGTCAGGCAACTAAGATCCCGCGTGCCACGCAGCCAAAAAAATAAGTAAAATAAAATATAAAATAAGCAGTGCGAAGAACAAAGCCATTCTGGGGTGAACTGAAAGGAACTCGGTCGACTGCTCTGGTTCCCAGCCCCTTCGAAGGGGAAGTTTTAGAGCATGGATGGGAGGTAGTGAGGCATGGTTTTACAGTGCTAGTGATGGTGCAAGAGACGGAGTTAGATGACTTGGGAGAGAGCACAGCGGTTTATGACACTGGCTGCACGTGGGGATCACCTGGGGGGTTTTCAAAAACACCGATGCCTGGCCCACCCCAGAGATTCTGATTAACTTGGTTTAGGGAGGAGGGAGGAGCCCGTGGGATTTGTGAATTTCCCCCAAATGATTCTAATGTGCAGCCAAGTTTGAGAACCACTGGAAGATCCTATTCCCAGCACCTTCCCCCTCCAGGTTCTGCGACACACACACACACACACACACACACACACACACACACACACACACTCGCCCTTGCTCTTGTAATTCTCAGCTTTGCAGAAAACTGGATTACATGTTAAATGGAGGGGGACAGAGATTTCAGAACATGCTAACGAAGAGAGTGATGTCGCAGGAAGGGTACTGCAGCAGCGGCTCGTGGGAAGGACTTACCCTGAGGGTGGCTCTGACACACGCCTCTGACCCTTGACGTATTTCCCTCCAGCCAGCTGTGACCCCAACTCTGAGCCGCCATTAGCCACGTGGTGTATCTGTGCCAAGGGCAGTGGGAACACAGCACGCTTTTCAGCGTCAGTTATGACACACCACGTCCGTGCTGTGCCCCTCCCTGGACTGGAGGCCCTGCGTCTGCCTTCTCCATGCACCGTTTGTGCCTATGCTTTTCCTTCTGCATCTCTGTTAAAAAACCAAAAAAACCGAAAAAAGGAAAACACAAGTTTTTAACGGAACAAGGAGAACTTGTTCTACTTTCTGACAATGAACTTGAGCCCATAAAGGAGTATCGGGTTTATTTTGTGTTTTCTGGTGGTAAACATGTGCCACGACACATGACACACTACTGGTTTTCCTTTGTTTGCATGATGGTTTGTTGCAGTGTGAGGAGTTACTTATTTGGTGTGGTTTTGGGAATGTTGAGAAAATGCTGTTTTCCCCTGACGATCCAAGTTACTGCTGAGGAAGAGCAGCCTGGTGCTGGGCAGGACGGAGTGGACCGGGGCACTTAGGGATTATTGAAGTAGCATGGGGGGTGAGGGGGAAGTCATAAGAAGATCCTGCACTGGGGAAGTAGCAGGAAAAGGAGGAAGGAGATGGATGTTGCTTCACGCGACATTCTGAGGGCAGATTTGGTGGGATAGGGCACTTCTTAGGCAGGAAGGAGAGGGAAAATCCTGGGAGATGTCGACTGAAAAAAAATGCACCACGTGAGAGGTGTGAGCTAAGTTTTATTGGGGGCAAAATGAGGACTGTAGCCCGGGAGGCGGCACCTCAGAGAGCTCTGAGGAGCGCTCCCAAGAGGCAGCGGGGAAGGTCAGGATAGATGTGATTCTGGTGCAGGGGAGTCCGTGCAGTCAGGCACACGTTTTTGCAGAAGTTTTCCGCTCGTCTCATGAAGGCTACTGCTGGTCACAAGGAGCAGACGTCACCGTGAAGGATTTTAGTGCCTTTCTAGATGCGAGGAGATGCAAGAATGGGGCTCATAAAAGCTTCTCCGGAAAATATCTAACTATCTGAAGACCTTTTCTGCCAGTTTTTTTCAGAGCACAGAGGGCCTCATTTTTGCTCTCCACCCTGAACTCCTTTCGGGGGGTGTTGAAGGTCAGCAGCTTCAGTGACTCAGAATTTAATCCTTGTAGAGGCAGATGGCAAGTGCCAATTTGTAGGTGATAGTGACCACAGGATTTCAAACTTGTGTGGAAGAAAGAATGGCGGCCGTGTGTACAGAATCAGGGCAGGCTTGAGAAGGAAATGGTGGCGGGAGCTGACCTATCTGGTTTCATGGTATCGAGCTCGAAGTTCCAACAGGAGGCCACGTGGAGATGTTCAGCAAACCGTTAGGAGCTGAAGAGAGAGTTTGGCGCTACAGACACAGATTTACTACCTCAGCTGTGACAGGAAAGTTGTGTGAGAGCTAGAAATTGGTACAGGAGAAGGGATACAAAGGAAAAAGAAAGTCACGCCAGAGCTTTGGAAGAATCCCAATATTTATGGTATCTGAACAGGAAAAGAGGTACCGACGAAGAACCAGGCACAGGGTGAGAATGAGATCCAGAACATGACCTAAGTCAGAGAAGGAGAGCTTCTCAAGGTGCCGGTGGTCAGTCCTGCAAGATGCGGCCAAGAGGTCAAGTAGGTCACCCATGGCTTTCATGAGACTCCCCCTATTTCACCTGTTTCTTTCTATGCTGTTAGCAGCCATGATAACCAATGCCTAGATCCTTTACTTCATTAGAGATTACAAAATGGCAATAGTCCTGTTCATCATTTCTTCTTTATTTATTAGCTCGAATATATATATTTTTTAAAGCAGGAGTTTCTTTATTTATTTATTTTTGGGCTGCGTCGGGTCTCAGTTGGGGCGTGGGCTCTTCGTTGTGGCATGCGGGCTTCTCTCTAGTTGTGACATGTGGGCTTTTTCTCTCTAGCTGTGGCATGGGCTCCAGGGCTCGTAGGCTCTGTAGTTGTGGTACTCAGGCTCAGTAGTGGCGGCACGCAGGCTTAGTTGCCCCGCGGCATGCGGGATCTTAGTTCCCCGAGCAGGAATCAAAACCATGTCCCCTGCATTGGAAGGCGGATTCTTTACCACTGGACCACCGGGGAAGTCCTTAGCTCGAATATTTTTATAAAGAGAAACTTTCCCTCATCTACTATTTGATTAGCCAGTGGTAGAGTTTTCAAGGGAAAGACAGGATAATAGTTTGAAATCTTTCCCTTATTTACTGGTTTTCAAAGTAGAGTCAGTTCCCTGGCATCCTCCAAGGGCAAATGATTAAGGTTAGGGTATTTTTTGGGGGGACAATTTATAAACTCAGGGATCAAATAATATTTGAAGTGTTTTAATCCACCACAGCAATTATCTTTATTAATGCTCAAATTTTTCTCTCTTTGGTCCATGGAAGTCTTTTCACGTTGCTTCCTTCATTCTTTGATGGCTTTCTTGCTGTATGATATGACTTTCCAGCTCATCTTGTACATTTCCTGCCCCATGTCTGGAAGCAGCCGTTCCTCCAAGACCATGGTCTGTAAACTAGTGACACTCATTGCCACGGGTTAGGTCATCGTTTCTAGGCCTTTGCAATGGGCAGAACTAGGAAATTTAAAGATTAAAAAATAAACCTCATGAGTTCACACTGTCACTTCCTTTTCAGTTCAGGACTCTAAGATAATCTCGTCTCTTACATTTTTTTAATCAATGTGTTCCCAAACTAAGAATCCTGGTTCTCAGGGACACATAGATGATAGAATTAGATATCATAAAGTTATTAATTTGATTTTTCAAAATATTTTCAGAATAACAATCCCAACACTTTTACCATTAGGATTATTGAAGACGATTAAAATTAAATTTTTTTTGCATATGCTCTCTGAATTTTTTAAGTTGTACTACAGTCAGCATTGTCAGAGAGTCTAGCTATTTTATACTTTTTCATATCTTTCTTTATGTCTCCACTGTACATTTAAATATATATGTAATGCTCAGTGCCAGTATTTAAGGTGATGTCTCTCCAAGGCATTTTCGTGGATTATAGCTCTTTTTCTAATAGATTCTAAAGAAGGACTCAGGAGAACAATATTCTTTTAGTTCTTGTGTGCTGATGACAGTTTGCTGGTTTTATACTTGAAAATAAGTTGGGAACTTCCATGGTGGTGCAGTGGTTAAGAATCCACCTGCCAGTGCAGGGGACACGGGTTCGAGCCCTGGTCCGCGAGGATGCGGAGCAACTAAGTCCGTGCGCCACAACTACTGAGCCTGCGCTCTAGAGCCCGTGAGCCACAGCTACTGAGCCCACATGTCACCACAACTGAAGCCCACGTGCCTAGAGCCCGTGCTCCGCAACAAGAGAAGCCACCGCAGTGAGAAGCCCACGCACCACAACGAAGAGGAGCCCCCGCTCGCCGCAACTAGAGAAAGCCCGCGTGCAGCAATGAAGACCCAACACGGCCAATAAATAAATAAATAAATAAATTATTTTAAAAAAAGAAAATAAGTTGCCCTGTATATAAAGTCTTTGACTTACATTTTCTTCCTTTGGGTACCTTAAATATGCTACTGCATTTTCTTCTAAGAAAAAGAATTGTGGTCAAAAAGTCTGATGTTGATCAAATTTTTTTCCCTTTATGTGTCACTTGGTATTTTAACCTGGATACCTAAATAATTTTTTCTTTTTCTTCCAAGTCTAGTAATTTTACTAGAATACATCTTAATATTAATCAATCTGAGTCAATTTTCCTAGGCATATGAGGTATCCTGTCAATATGTAGGTAGTTTCAAATTCTCCTTTTATTTCAGAAGAGTCTTCCTGAAGTATAGTTTTCAGTGTTTGTTCTGGTATTTTTGCTTTAATTTTTCTTCTGCAGGGACTCCTACTATTTAATTATTGCAATTTCTTTACCTGTCTTCCTTATTCACCACTTCTTGCCCAATACAATTTATCTTTCTCTTCATTTTTTAATTTTAATTTTGTAACATTCTATTTTTATTAAGGCATTATCCATTATGTTTATTTTCTCTTGTGTTCCTTTAATTCGTTTTCATTTCTGAAATGATTTTTCTCTGTTTCTAATTCTTTGCTGAGTTTTATCACTTTTTGAGATTTCTATTTCAGACGTGTATTTTCCTTTTATATGTCTTACCATTTTAAAATAAATTTATTTATTTTATTTTATTTTTGGCTGTGTTGGGTCTTCGTTGCTGTGTGTGGGCTTTCTCTAGTTGTGGTGAGCAGGGGCTACTCTTCATTGCGGTGCACGGTCTTCTCATTGCAGTGGCTTCTCTTGCTGTGGAACACGGGCTCTAGGCACGCGGGCTTCAGTAGTTGTGGCACACGGGCTCAATATTTGTGGCTCACGGGCTCGAGAGCGCAGGCTCAGTAGTTGTGGCGCAGGGGCTTAGTTGCTCCGCAGCATGTGGGATCTTCCTGGACCAGGGCTTAAACCCGTGTCCCCTGCACTGGCAGGCGGATTCTTAACCACTGTACCAACAGGGAAGTCCCTGTCTTATCATTTTTTGATGTCTTTTTGCTCATTTTGAAATATCTGGTTATACTTTTCTTCTGTCTTTGTGGGATTATGTCTAGGGGATGTTACTCTGCTTCTTTATCTCTTTGACCTTGATCGCTTTTATGTGAAATTAGTTTTCCTGAACTTTTAGAATGAGATAGGGCTCAAGAGCACCTTCCTGACCTCACGGATCTCCCTCTTCTGTTGATTTTACGTAGTGTTAAAAAATACGGCAATTTGCTCCCTTTCATTTCCTGGTTCTGTTCCCCTCTCCCACGTTTATCTGCACTTTCTTTTTTCTTTGTGTCTATTGTCCTTGTCTGGCGCAGTCTGGATTCTGTTATCAGCTGTACCTCCTCAGTATTGAACATGCTTGGGGTGGGGGCGGTGTTCGGCTATTTTGTTTTGAGAGTTCATAGACCATTTCAGCCTCTGCAGACCTTCCTCAGGAGCCCTCGACTCACCTGCTATTGGAGTATGCAGACCCCTTATGGTCTCATCTCCTGTTCTCTAACTGGTCTTGGTGAGCTTCTCAGGTGGCCACTGATGGCTGCTTTGGAGTCCTTGGTCCATCACATGGCCTGAGGCTTCCCTTGGTACAGCTGCTGATGCCATGAAGATCTTGAGCTGCCAGAGGTTTGTCTGCACCTGCTTGGGTTTTTGGAATCTGTGGAACATCCTGTCAACCTAGTTGTATTATAGGTATTGTCCTTGGGCCTTTCATTTTGCCATCCTAGTTTATTTTATTACTTTTATGGAGGGGTCTTGAGGAGGTTAAAAAATATGCTGCCACCACTGCTACCTTTTCCTTTCCCAGTCCCATTTTCCCAGATTGTCCCCAGGTTTCAATTCTTGACCATCTGTTCCTTTTATGTGTATGTTTTGAGTAAACCCCTCACATTCTTTGCTTTTATCCTTGTGCCCTTGACCCCTGGAGCCACATCTCCCATCCCCACCCCTCCCTCAAGCTTCAGTCCCTTATTTTCTGCAGCCACTTAGTATCCTCACTTAGATGCCCCAGGAGCACCTCAAACGTGTATCCTTGTGATTTACTCTCACACCTGTTTCTCTTTTCTTGGAAAATGTACTTTTCTGGGGAGAATTTATTTTTCTAACCAAGTCAGTGTTGTTGGCAAGAGATCCTCTCATTGTCCCAAAATGTGTGGAATCGAATTTACTTATAATGTTGGTCTGGAGACGTAAATAAGCTTTATTAAAGTAGAATACTTTTAAAGAATTTGCTTATTTTGTTTTCCTTTCTTTTGCCAACGTAATATTTAAAAGTTTTAGAACCTACAATTATTATAAAAACAATACAGGTTTATTAAAGAAAATTTGGAAAAATGCAGAAATCTCACAGTCCCAAAGATAGTCTCCACCCAAAGATAATCACTATTAAAATTTTGGATTTTTACCTTAAATTTTTTTTCTATTTGGATGTATATTTATTACTTACAGTTTTTGGTGGGCATTTTCCTTTGTCATTTGGTAATCTTGGAAAGCACAGTTTAAAAATGATAGTATGGTATTTTGTTATATAGATGCACCATAATTTATATTTTATTTTATTTATTTATTTATTTAGAGTGTGTGTGTGTGTGTGTGTGTGTGTGTGGTACGCGGGCCTCTCACTGTTGTGGCCTCTCCCGTTGCGGAGCACAGGCTCCGGACGCGCAGGCTCAGCGGTCATGGCTCACGCGCTCAGCCGCTCCGCGGCACGTGGGATCTTCCCGGACCGGGGCACGAACCCGTGTCCCCTGCATCGGCAGGCGGATTCTCAACCACTGCGCCACCAGGGAAGCCCCATAATTTATATTTTAATTGGCATGAAGTTGTTTTCCAACCTTCCTACTATTATAAATACCACTGTGATAAAGATGATTGTATATGAAACTTCATGGATCTCTGATTATTTTCCTTTAGGAATAATTCCTAGCAGTGAAATTGTTGAACCAAAGGATATCCATAATTTTAAGGCTTTCAGTATACATTACTAAATTTTTCTCTAAGAACTGCACATCAATTTGCTATCATATCATGAGTGCATAAAATTCAAAAGTTCTGTGTGCTGCTGTTAAAAAAAAAAAACAGTTCTTGCCAGTTTAGATAGACCACAAAGGCATTTCACTGTTATTTGAATTTGAACTTGCAATATTGCTAGGATGGTTCAATATTGTATCATGTGCATAAGAGCCGAGAGTGTTTCATTTTGTATTAGCTCCCAGCACATGGTTACCATGAGTACGAAGGGCTTATTCTTCCCAGGTGTCCACATGTCACAACGCTTGAAGGACTTGTTCAGCTGCAATCTCTGTCATCGTCAAAATGATTTGTCAAAACAGTATTTTCAATGAGTACACATTTTACAGAGTTGGATTTTATGTGGGTGCTTAGCATGTTATTTTTAAATGACAAAATTATTTAAAATATTGTTAAATAATGAACAGTCATTGAATTCTCCCTCACACCTGCTGGTAATAATAACAGCCATAATTCATTCTATGTACTTGCTAAGCACTTTGCAAACAGTGCTTCATTTAGCACAGCCTCGTGAACTCGGCACTTGTTTCTGTGTTTTCCATGACTCAGTGAGCCTCAGACATCCCAGGCATGTTGGCCGAGGTCACAGAGCTATTGGGTGATGAAGGCAGAACTGAAGCTCGCTTTAAAACCAACTTTTAAATCTACCTTCTGAACCATTACGCTGTTTTATTTGCGGCAAAATGAGGACTTATAGCCAAGGAGACAGCATTTCAGATAGCTCTGAGAAACTGCTCCAAAGAGGTAGGGGAGAGGTCAGGATTATCTATGAGTTTAGTGGAGAGGGGTAGGTGCAGTCAAGCCCACATTTTGGCAGAGGGTTGCTGATAGTCACCAGGAGCAGGTGTCTCCATGAGTGATTTTAGTGCTTTCTAGATATGAGGAGATGCAAGAAATTGGGTTCATAAAAGCTTCTCCGGAAAATGTTTAACTATCTGAAGGCCTGTTTTGCCAGTTTTCCCCGGAGCACAAGGCGCCTCGTTCCTGATCTCTGCCCTGAACCCCTTTCAGGGTGTGTTGAAGGTCAGCGGCTACAGCAGTTTGTGACTTAATCCTTGTAGAGGCAGATGGCAAGTGCCAGCTTTTAATTGGCGATGCTAAGGGGCTTTTCCCCACTCTGTGTTTCGTAACCCTGTTGCACATTAAGATCAGTGGAGAACTTCTAAAAAGTACTGAAGCCAAGTCGTATAATCCAGACAGATTGCATCAGAATCTCTAGGGCTGGTGCCCGATCATTCATATATTATAAAGGCTTCTTAAGTCATTGTAATGTGCAGCCAGGGTTGACAGCCATTGCTAGTAAATATTAACCAATGTGGCTAAGGAAATAGTCGTGGTCTGTCAAGTTCAAAGCCTCGGTGTTCCATGCTATTCGTATCCCAACCTGTGTTTTGGAACAAACTCCTTTCTCTCAGCTCAATTCAGCATTCTTATTACTAATCCCTCCTACCCCTCACCCCACCTCCCCCACCCCCCGCACCCTCCCCCCCGTCTCTGTCTGTCTGTCTCTCTTACACACACACACACACACACACACACACACACACACACACACACACGCCCAGAACCTCTATTCACAGAAGCAGTAGTAGGGATGCCAGACCCAAATCGGGGTGTGTTCTCTGGATGCCAAGGTCAAATGCAGACGTAAAACGTCGCTCATCCAAAGGCTGCAGTGGGTCAAGCCAAGAAAGACGATTTGAAAGCCCAGCCCTCGGAGAGACTGAATCAAAAGTTTGGCAGAGAGTCTTCCACCTAAGACAGAAAAATAATCTGCGGATGAGGCATCCAGGGATGGGGACCAGATGGTCTGGAAGAGGGCTTTTTAGAGACCATTGGTGATGCTGGATCGGAGGAGAAAGGGAGCCACCAATGCAGAGGTCACTACCTATTGGCTCATAGATGTGTTTGCTTTTCCTTGACATTTCAAAAAAATTGAATCACAGTTAAAACTAGGAGATTGCACACACACATTGAGTTTCCAGCACTAAAAAAATCTGAAGATTTGGCAACACCGGGCCATTGTTCCCACATGGCAACAGAGAGTGGCCCTGGGTGGTGGCTCTCCACTTTAAAGGGAAGAGGAAGTCTCCAGCACCCCACAGCCCGGACAGGGCGCATGCCACCTGTTTAGGTGATGTGACTGCCAGTACTGACATGCGTTGACATTTGTGGCTTCTGATGTAAGATTCCAAACCAGCCCGGACATGAAGCAGTCACCGAGTGCCAACTTCTCATTGGTTGGTTTTCATGGTAGCCTTTGCTTCCCTCCAAATATCCCTACAAGAGGTTATGGCTGCTGCTTTGTGGGTTAAGGAGGCTGGCTGCAGAGCCACTATTTCTCTCTCATTGGCATGCCGTGTAGTCAGCATTCACTGTTAGAGCCCTTCCTGCCCAGAGTCGGGACAGGGGAGGGACCCCCTGTGCCCATCACGGAACTTCCCCTGTAACAGCATCACCGCATCTCCGTCCTCCAGACAGATGGCTGGAGCGTGCGCGTGCGCAGTCCCGGGGGCTGCCCCAGCCTCGGCCTCTTCCTGCCCGCCCTTCCCAGTAACGTTTGATAGGAAAGTTCTTAGGAAAAGTCAAGTGAACGGATTTTTCCTCCCAAGGATAAGTTTTTTGTTCTCTCTGAGTTGGCCTGACCTGTTTTTCTGAAGGTTTATTTCTGTATTTTTCTTTAAAGACATAATAATCAAGTTCTCTAAAGTTAACCGGTTGAGGGGAAGGTGTGAATGCTCTGACGTTTGTGCTCCTTCTGATGGGGCCTGGCTTCCCTGAAGACGGCAGTGACGGCAAAGTGAAGCAGATCCGATATTTCCGTAAAAACTCCTTTCTCCTGGGAGAGCAAGACAGCCCTGGGGTCTCTTTGCTTGTTGCAGACAATAAGTAATTAAACAGACGCACCAATAAGTACAGAAATCCCAGAGAAACTTGTTGCAATATATGGTCCAAAAGGCTAAATTCTTACAACCGTGCACTTAAAGTTCATTTTCTTCATTCTCTTATGTATTCTAAGTATTAAGAAAAAATAACCCCACACCTGGGTAAAGTAAAAGGATGACCGTGTCCTTTTATTGTCATTTTCAAGCATTGCCTAAGGGGGGTTGTCCCTTTGTTTCACTTACTATTTACTATTGCTTAGATGTTAGAAATTAGATGTTGACATGGAGGTATATTAGGAGGAAATGATTTTTGTCCAGGAGGGATACATATGATTCTCTCCTTTAGAAACAACAGTGACAAAAGTTTTGGTTTCATTGCCCCGTAGATATAAAATCTCTTTTATATCTAACCTAACAATCTTATTAACAGCATTATATCTTTCAGTGCCCAGTCTTTCCAATTCTCTTTGAATGAGCTTTACAAGTCTGCTAGTTCCTTCATTAACGAATAAAGCAAATTTTTGAAGCGCGTTCTTTCTATTTTTGTATAAGAGTCTTGTTTTTAACTTAAAAAATGATACTTTGGCGCTAGCCTTATCCCCACAAAGAATTTTTGGTGGCCCCAATCTCCTGTTCACGGTACAGAGCTTCTTTCCTTGTTTGTTGTGGGCGGCAGCAGGCAGAACTTTGGAAATGCTTTTCTAGTTAATGTACGTATGAGGTTAACACTTGTTGGAGGAAGAGAGGACTGATCAGTTAGCTGCAGTTCAGGGGAAGAAAAACCAGATGAGGTTATTCCCGGGTAAAGGCAACACCATTTCCTGCCGCCTCTGCTGGGTACCAACACAACCTCTGCTGCTGACGCAGTAATTTCAGGCTCAGGCTTGCGAGGGAAGCAGAGCATTTTCTGCATTTCTCTTTTGACCCACGATTCTTTCGGAGGCCCTTTTTATCCACTCTACCCCATTTCCATGCATCCTGGCATCCGAGAGTAGGAGGCTCAGAGGCCACGTGGCTAAGCCACTAGGGAGGGGCAACAGGCTTCTAATAAAGATGGTCCTGAAGGGCTAAGGGTAAAGTCAGTTTACAAGTCGTATTTCAGATGAGCTGGGAGGTTTGCTTTACTATAAAGAGAATGAATTATTCAATAATTGTAATGAAATCACTGTGTAGCTGTATTCTAAGACAGTGTTAGGTTCTGTTTGACTGTCTTTATGAGTACTATTTCAGGAAAAATATATTCTCTTCCAAATATTGGAATAGGTTTGGAAACTTAAATGTGACGACTATCTGTGAAATGATATAGTAAACAGGGAAAGTTCTTTGCGAGCTAAGTAGTGTTATATTTTGCCACGAATGTTATTTATTATCAATGCAGTAATTCAATGTAACTTGAATGTCCCCAAGTCTACAGATAACTGAGAGGTGACCATTCCTCTGATATCCAACTAGAATAACTCGAGTCCACGCCCCACATTTGGTTTTAGTAAGTTCAGTCCTCTCCTAAATTTTTCTGAGCGTTCCTGGAGAGCGTGTGTCAGCTACACTCTCTGGTCATCAGCTTCTCTCCCTGGTTCCTCCTGACCCCTGTTTATTGCCTCCTGTTTTCTTGTGGACCGTTCACCTGCCAGCGCCATCCCAGTCCTTCCTTGATTTCCTAAGGAAGTGCTGAAATAAATCAGACGCTAATTTAGCAGTTAATAAACATCTGCTGAAACCATTGGTGGATACCAGAGAGGAATTAAGATACAAAATAGGAAACAACCCAAAATACTCTTCAGGCCCTGCCTCTCACCATATTTCTGGGGTCTACTTCGAGCCAGGGTCCTTTCTACTCTCTCTTTTGCGCTTTTTCCAGAGGGAGCTGAAAGTCATTCAAAATTAGAGCATCATCCACTTCACGGGGACTAGCCTTTTATATTATGATACACGCAGAACTTTAATTCTCTTTTACTGGACCTCCCCATTGTAGCCAGCACCTTGGGTCTTAACCGTTTGTAACCAACAACCCTCCAAAGATTAGTTTCCCTAAACAAAAGACCCACTCTCCCTTTTGGGAGCACCCCTCACCCTCCTCCAAGCAAGGTGGAGGTGGGTGGAGCCATTTTCCCTCCACCTGCTCTAAGATCACCTGGATGGAGAAAATAAGTTGCCAATGGCAGGAAGACTTTGAGCCAGCTTCTAGAATACGTGATTCGATTTTCGTATATTAACCATGTGTCAAACACCCTTGCTAAATTCAGCCATTGATTCTGAGAGTCTGTGGATGGTTTTGAGTATTTTATGTACGCAATCATTATTTTCAAATGAGGGTTTTACCTTTTTTTTTTTTTTTTTTTTTTAACAGAAACTATACACCTTTTATTTATTTTTCTGGCCACATTACAGAGACTAATACCACCGACACAAAGTTGAAAGAAGCGACAATTGTGGACATTTTTGTCTGGTTCAGTCTGAAAGTCGGGGAAAGTGCTCAATATTTCAATTTTACGTATATTATTGGCTCCACGCTTTTGGATCTTCTCTTTATCAGATTAAGGAAATTGCCTTCTAGTTCTAGTTTGGTAAGGTTTTTTAAAATTTTATTGTGAATGAGTGTGAAATTTTATCAAAATACCTTTTCTGAATCTATTGAGATGATTATATGTGTACCCTTTATTCTGGTAATGTGGTGAATTGCATTGATTGATTTTTGAATGTTAAATCAGTCTTGCATTCCTGCAGTAAACACACTTGCTGGATTTGATTTGTTTCTACTTAATTTTGAATTTTTACATCTTAGTGTGACAGAAATTGGCCTATAATTTTACTTTCTTATAATATCTTTGACAGATTAGGGTATCAGGGCCTCATAAAACAAGTTAATGTATTCACTCCTTCCCTATTTTCTAAGAGTTTGTATAATAGAGGTATGATTTCTTCCTTAAGTGCTTGGAAGAATTTACCAGTGATCCCGTCTGGGACTAGAGTTTTCTTTATGGAAAGGTTTTAAAATATGGATTCAATTACGTTTACAGATCTATTAAATTTTCTATTTTTTGTGATAATTTTAGTAAGTCGTGCTTCTCAAGGAATTTGTCCGTTTCACCTAAGTTGCCAAATGTATTGGCATAAAATTGTTTACAATATCCTTTTATTATCTTTTTAATACATGTTGCATCTTGATATTGTCAGTTTATATTCTCTTTCTTCATCTTTCTCTCTTTTTCTTGATAAGTCTGACGGGGTGGGGGGGGGTTGTAATTTCATTAGTCTTTCCAGAGAAGCAACTTTTGACTTTGTGGATTTTCTGTCTTATTCACCTGCTTTCTAGTCCATTGCTTCCTGCTCTTATCTTTATTATTTCCTCCCTTCTATTTTATTTGTATTTAACTTCTTATTCTTTTTCTAGCTTCTTTATCTTTTCATTTTTGTAGAGGTATCATTGATATATAACGTTATATTAGTTTCAGGTGTACCACATAATGATTGGATATTTGTATTCATTGCGAAATGATTACCAAAATAAGTCTAGTTAGCATCCATCATCATACATAGTTAAAATTTTATTTCTTGTGATGAGGACTTTGAAGATTTACTCTCTAAGCAACTTCTAAGTATGCAATATGGTATGATTACTATAGTCACCATACTGTACTTTAGAGCCTCATAACATATTTATTTTATAACTGGAAGTTTGTACCTTCTGACCCTCTTTACCTATTTTGCTCACTCTCTACCCCCATCTCTAGAAATCGCCGATCTGTTCTCTGTATCTATGAGCTGTCTTTGGTGGTGTTGTTATTTTAGATTTCACATATAAGTGAGATCATATAGTATTTATTTTTCTCTTTCTGACTTATTTCACTTACCATAATGCCCCCAAGTCCTTCCATGTTGTTGCAAATGGCAAGATTTCCTTCTTTTTCATGGCTGAGTCATATTCCATTGTGTGTGTGTGTGTGTGTGTGTGTGTGTGTGTACACATATGACTATAAAATACCACATCTTATTTATACATTCATCTATTGATGGACACTTAGGTTTTTATTCTAGCTTCTTGATATGGATACTTGGATTATTGACCTTTCAGCCTTTCTTCTTTTCAAGTGTAGGCTGTGGCAGACGTGGAGATGTACCATTCAGATAACCCTTCAGGAAAGAACCAGCCCCACTGCTATCAGCCTCCAGCTGTTATCTCCTCTAGGGCTACTGTAGTTTCAAGTCAAGGTCATGCTTTGCATGGGGAAACCTCCCAGGCAATATCTGAGCAAAGCAGGGGTAGCTGACTGCATTCTCTTCTCAGGGCTGCTCCCAGCTGATGACTGAGATAGATGGTGGACAAGGGCTTAGCCGTGTCCACCAAACCCAGACTCCTGTACAGGACAGCCATTGCTCTGCAACTCCTTTTGGGGCACAGAGACCTGGGGCATCAAACTGGCATTGTGGTCTGATGTAGGATAACTTCCTGATCTGCAGGAAGTTATGGAGATGTTAATGAAACATGGCATTCCTAGGGACAAAATAGTTGGCAGCCTACCAAGGTGTGTGTGTGTGTGACTATGTATATATACTCGAAAGAAAGCAAGAATGGGAGAAAAGGGGACTGAGGCTGTTCACCCTTCAAAAAAGTCATGATCCCTTTTGCCCACTTTCTAGGTATTTTCTAAAGACCATACGAAAAGTAAGCCCACTTGATTTCTAGTTTTATTCCATACTTTGTATGATTTCAGTCCTTTGAAATTTGTTGAGACTTGCTTTATGATCTAGCATGTCGTCCATCTGGGTCAGTGTTCCATGTGCTCTTGCAAAGAATCTATAGTCTATATTTGTTGGGTTTTATGCACCATATAAGTCAGTTAGGTCAAATTGGTGAATTATGTTGTTTAGATCTACTGTATTCTTGCTAATATTTTTACCTCCTTGGTCCATCAGGTATTGAGAGAGATGTGTTAAAATTCCCAATTATTTTACACAAATACCTTGCACATGGATGTTTACACCACCTTTATTCATAATTGTCAAAACTTGGAAGCAATCAAGATGTCTTTCAGTAGGTGAAATATTTCAAGATATGAATTTTAGAAATCTTGATAATTTGTTGCTTTCTTGTCAAATCTCTAATGCACTTAATGCTTTTTTTAGAACCATATCAGACAGTGCTATAATGTTTGCTTTGACTATCAAACATAATTTAGAAAATCAAGAGGAAGAGAGCCTATTGTATTATTTACCCATATTTTCCCTTACTATGTTCTTTTTTTCCATCCTGATATTCCAAGGTTTTTTTCTTTTATCATTTTCTGTTTAGAGAACTTCCTTTAAGCCATTCTTTTAGGGTAAGTGTATTGGTGACAAATTCTATTAGTTTACTTTTATTTGAGAATATCTTGATTTTTCCTTTATTCCTGAAGGCCATTTTCACTAAGTACAGAATTCCGGGTTGAGAGTTTTTTCCCTTTCAGCTCTTGAAACATACGGCTACATCCTTTGGCCTCCATGTTTTCTTATGCCCTCAACTCCCAGAGCCCAGGTCTCCAGTCCCAGCCTCTCCCTTGAGCTCATTTCTCCTGCCGCTAAGTATCCTCACTAGGACACCCCAGGAGCACCTCAGACTACATCTTTGTTATAGTATCTCCCCCATAGTCTCACTCCTGTTTTCTTTCTCAAAAATACTTTTTGGGGAAGGATTTACTTTTTCTAATGAATTCAGCTTTATTGGCGAGAGATTCTCCCAGTGTTTCTTTAAGCCAGATTTTAAACTTTTTTTTCACTGGGAGGATTTGTCCAGGTAACTAACCCGTCATTTAAAGGCATTAGAATGTGCCTTATTTTCTTGTGGGTTTGCGTGTGTGGTATGCGTGTGTGTGTGTGTGTGTGAGCTACTTACTTTTGTTAGAAATTTATCTATGGAGATTTCCTGAGTCCTGGGTTGAAGTTGAGGACTTGTTTTTTTCCCACCAGTCCCTTTGGAGCTCTACCAATCAGTGACCTCCTCAGGTTAAAATTTCCATTGGAGGTTTTTCAGATTCATAGGTAACAGGAACACAAATCCACATGAAGTCCAACTTGTGCTTAATAATTCCCAGGGGATTATTTAAGTTGACTCCTTCCAACCCCAGGACTGAGATGGTCAGTTTCCTGGCTCTTTCTTCCTGCTCTGCTGCTTCTTACTCCACAGTGGGTAAAGGTCTTTGGAGTCCCAGCTTTTCGTGAGAATCCCATTTTCATTCTGCACCTTGGGTGTGCTCTAGGCTCTGCCTTCTGTCCCCTGTACCCGAGGAAGTCACTAAAACACGCAAGGAATCCAGGTTTTGCCAAAATTTTCCAGGGCAGATCTTGGCTTTGGCACTTCCAGAGTTCCTGGTCTCACTGGAGGTTGGCATATATTTTACTTTTACACAAGCTTAATGTTCAAAAAAAATTTTTTAAGGTTTCTTTTCTAGTATTTAGATTATTTTATTTGGTTGGGTTGTTCACTGTATCCAATCTGCTATGTTGCTGGAAAAAGAGATTTCCCACAGTAGATAATTTTCTTTTCTAAACTCTTCTTAGCATGTCTCTTAGCTGAATATGGGGCAACTGTAAATACTTAATGATTAAATGTTTTTTTTAAATCATTACTTGAGGATTTTTTTTCTGAATAGTTTAAAATGTCTACTTTAAATTTACTGTCAACTTTCTTTCTCCCTCTTAACCCTATTATAAGAATCAGGCGATTGAAACACGACCCTCTATAAAGCTGTGCAGTCAGCCTGATGTGATTAGCTGCTAGGACAGCGATGTGGCTTCATTTTTTGGCTGCATAATCATCTCGCGTTCTTTGCCTCTGGATTGAGAATGTGGAGATCAGAGGTGATTTATTGTCTTATTTACACATAAAGTGGAGGGGAAAATCATTCTACACTTAGCTGGAAATATTCACGAATGATGTAATCTCTCAACAAGCAGCTGGGGATCTGGGGATCAGAAATGCATCCAGAGTGGCTACAGAAAGGATATTTCAGCCAATTAACAAAATCCGAGGGAATAATTATGTTCCAGTGGAAGAAGTTGCCTCTCCCCAGATGTACTGAGCGTTAGCGGGGATCAGGCTCGGGAAGACACACGTACACCCGTGGACACACATGCACATGCATGCTTGCATACCTGCACAGACACACACACTACAAACACACACGTGTGACTGGGTAGTTACATGGAATTCTGGCAAGTGAGTCATTGGATTTTGTTTTTCATTCTAGCCCTTCCTTCTAGATCTCAGAGTAATATGTGTTCATCAGAAAAGCACTGGAAAGTTCAGAAAAGTCACCCATAATGCTGCTTCCTAGTAAGAACAGTGACAACATTTGTCACATTTTTTCCTTTGCACTTGTTAAATACAGAACAGCTTGTCCAAGCACTCACACTCAGTCCTGCTTTTCTCTCCCATTTAACAATTCTATATTAATCCCCCTGTTTCTTAATAGTATTTTAATCATGACAAAATATTCTTTCACATGGATGGCTCACAATTTCCTCAATGCCCTCTCACTAGACATTGAAGTTGTTACAATTCTTCCAATAATAAAATGAGTCACTGTGGTTGCATCTACCTGTGTCCTCTGTCTTGGTTACTTTCAGTTTCAGGTGTCAGTGACAGCCCTGAAAGGCTGGAGTTCAGTCCTCAGTCTACAGTTACCCTAACATTCTCCGCGGGGTTTCCCACCTCCAGCTGCTACCCTCATCCTCGCCTCAGCGAGCTTCCCAAAGTATTTCTCCGACCACATATGGTATGTGTTCCCCTTGGGGGGAAGTTCTAGTAAATTAAAAAAAATTCCCATCTCACGATTTCAGGTGCAAGTTTAGCCCCCGCTGTATACATGATACATTAGTGCCTGGGGCACCAATTGGTGCTTTGTGAAAGTGCTGAATTATTCTAGATCTGCCTTGTAGGCGAGCATTGAACTGTGGCTGGTTCAGATGGAGATATTCTGTAAGTGTAAAAAACATAAAGGATTTCAAAGACTTGGTCTGATAAAAAGAATGTGAATTATCTATCTCATTGATGATATTATTTATATTGATTACATGTTTAAAATGATAATATTTGGGACATTTTGGATTAAATAAAATATTTTATTAAAATTAATTTCATTTCTCGGTATGTGTTTTTAATGTGGCTACTAGAAAATTTAAAAGTACATATGTAGCTTGTGTTTGTGGCTGATCTAGTATTTTGGTTTGAGAGGCCAATTTAGAGCCTAGAGTTGGAGTGTGGAGCCCCTTGCCAGAGCCCCCTCTCTGGAGTCACGCCCTTCCCTGCTCTCTGGTCCAGCCTCCAGAATCCAGGTGAGGGAACGGTGTCAGCAGGCTTCCTCCTGCTTCTCCCAGCATCCAGCCGCACCACGGAGCATGAATGACGGCACATGGAAGCAGAGGATTAGGGGACAGAGGGGAGAACTAGCCTGGCTGGTTGGTTATGCTGCTTTATTAATTGTAAGGTCGGTTTTGCGTTAGGTTGGCTGAGGGACAGATACTCCTAGGAGGAATCGATGGAGCTGGAAGGCGCTCACCAAATGCTCTCTGGGTTTGGGCTCTGACTGCAGCTTCCCCACCTGACTTCAATCAGTCCTTTTGCAAGAGCCCCAGAGCTCCCCTGTGCCTGTTTTCGGGGATTCAGGGCCAGGACTCCACAGACCTTTTTGCCATTTCAACGGCCAGGCAGATAAAACTAGTGTCCAGCAGAGCTCCTTTCTCTGAGCACTCAGGAGGGGAGACAGGAGCTGGCACCCCTGGGTTCGGGAGGAGCCTGAGATAACCGAGCCTGTTTCTTTAGATGCCACAGTTTTCTAGGCCTGCCAGGACACTCAGCTTCCTGCACAACTCAAGGACTTGGACAGGAAAAGCTGAGTGACTGGGTGGTGGCTGACACACGGTCCTGAGCCTGCAGCTCAGCATGCCTGTGCTCCGGCCCAGATACGGCACAGGGGCCCTTGGCTGGGGGCCAGCCCCGCGTGTGGCTGCACCGAGCTCCTGGTGTCTGCATTGCTAGGACTGGGACTTCAGGGGCAGCTGAGGTTACTAGTTGCCCTAACCCAC
This sequence comes from Physeter macrocephalus, assembly GCF_002837175.3. Lineage (NCBI taxonomy): Eukaryota > Metazoa > Chordata > Mammalia > Artiodactyla > Physeteridae > Physeter > Physeter macrocephalus. Next base: position 105,901,604 of record NC_041231.1, on the reverse strand, counting down.
TTCTAAAACTGGTCAAGCTCCCATGCAACCAAACGTCCTTCCTGATTTCAGTATTTCTGTAGGAAACCTCTGTTTGCACATAGAGTCGTATTTCTTGCCATGTTTGTTTGGTCTCTTTTTCCACTGGCCCTTTCCTCCAGGCTGGTAGAGGCAGGCTTTCTTGCGGCTTGATGCCACTTGAGTCTTTTCCAGGTATGGCTGGAAGGGGCCTGGCAGATTCCCCTCGGAAGGGAGAACTTTCTGTCTGCCTAATTCCTAGGAACTGAAGTCTGGGAGAAGACACAGACGTTGGGTATTCCCCACTCGTGCATATAATATCTGAGTGCCCTTTCTCTGTGGACTAAGCTCCAGGCTAGCCTCTGAGAACTCAGATGAATCAGGTATAAATTCATCCCTGTAGACTTTTACAGCCTATGAAGAGTGAAGGGTGCCACTAAAGATCCACATTCAGGGGAACTGGGGATTCGGGTGTCTTAGAGCACACAGGAGCGGGAGAAGGAATTGTGGGCATTTTGTGGAGGTGAAATCTGAGCTGGCATGAAGGATGGGAATAGCTTGGCTCTAGAACAGAGTTTCTCAGCCCCAGCAATGTTGGCATTCTGGACCAGATAATTCTCTCTTGCGGGGCCGCCCTGTGTATTGTAGGATGTTTAAGAGTCTCCCAGGCTTCTACCCACGAGGAGCCAGTAGGACCCTGTCCACTGGTGACAACCAAAAATGCGTCCAGACCTTGCCAAATGTCCCCTCTGGAGGCAAAAATCATCCCGGTGGAGAGCCGCTGCTATAAAGGAATAGGCAAAAGAATATTGCAGAAAGAGTAAAAAATATGAGCAAAGGACAGGCCCTGCATGAACGGAAGGTGACTCAGTTTGCCTGGAATGAAGGGAAATAGAAGTAGGCTGTTAGGGGAAGCAATGGAACGTTAGCCTCTAAGCTCCATAGAGTAGGAGTTTGGTGCATGTGTATCTGTTCCGTTTCATGATGGACCCCAAACACCTGGGGTAGAGTCTGGCACATACTCAGATCTCAATGGTTTTGTGGTGTGGAAAGAGGCTAAGGTCCCTTTATAGAGGGTTGAGGGGTATTGGTTTTATTCTGTAAGTAACAGGGAGACACTTGAATGTCTTGGAATAAGATATGGTGGCAACCCATTCTAGATATCAAGAATATTAGTCAGACAGTCATATGCCAGGGAGACTGGAGAAGAGCGTAGCCCTGAGGGCTAAGGTGAGGTTGTTGTAGGAGTCCAGGCAAGAGCTACCAGGGGCTCAGCCACAGATGGCGTGTGGAGGGAGATGAGAAGTCATACACGACAGCAAAGGTTTGACCGTGGGTCATGGGAATGGGGTGGGAAGGGATGGCAATGTGTAAAAGTAGGAGACCCAGGAGAAAAAAAGAGGGAATGTGGGAAAGAATTTAATTATTTACATTTTGCATTAAAAGAAGAATCAACACTAATCCTTCTCAAACTCTTCCAAAAACTTGAAGAGAAAGGAATACTTCCAAACTCACTTTATGAGGCCAGCATTACCCAGACACTAAAGCTGCACAAGGCCACTAGAAGAAAAGAAAATTACAGGCCAATATTCCTTATACACATAGATGCAAAAATCGTCAACAAAATACTAGCAGATCAAATTCAACAGCACATGAAAAGTACCATACACCATGATTAATCAGGATTTATCCCTGAGATGCAAGGATAGGTCAAAATATGCAAATTGATAAAGGTGATATTTCACACTAACAGAATTAAGATTAAAAATCATAGATAGATGCATAAAAAGCGACTGGCAAAGGTCATCACCCTTTCAACATAAAAACTCTCAAAAAATTAGGTAGAGAAGGAATGTACATTAAAAAGTCCATATATGAAAAGCCCACAGATAACATCCTGCTCAGTGGTATAAAGCTGAAAGCTTTTCCTCTGAGATCAGGACTAAGACAAGGATGTCCACTTTTGTCACTTATATTTGTTATAGAACTAAGAGTCCTAGCCAGAGCAACTACGCAAGAAAAAGAAACAAAAGGCATCCAAATCAGAAAGGAAGAAATAAAATTGTCGCCGTTTGCAGATGACATGATTTTATGCATACACAATTCTAAAATCTCCACCAAAAAACCGTGTTGGAACTAATTTAAAAATCCACTAAAGTTGCAGGATATAAAATCAACAAAGAAAAATCACTTTCATTTCTATACACTAACAGCAAACTATCTGAAAGATAAATTAATAAATCAATTCCATTTATAATAGCAGCAAAAACAATATCATACCTAGGAATAAATTTAACCAAGAAGGTGAAAGACCTGTACACTGAAAACTATAAGACATTGATGGAAGAAATTGAAGAAAACACAAATAAATGAAAAGCTTTTCTGTGTCCTTGGTTTAGGAGAATAAATATTGTTAAAATATCCATACTGGACTTCCCTGGTGGCACAGTGGTTAAGAATCCACCTGCCAACACAGGGGACATGGGTTCAAGTCCTGGTCCAGGAAGATCCCACATGCCCTGAACAACTAAGCCCGTGCTCCACAGCTACTGAAGCCCACGCACCTAAAACCCGTGCTCCGCAACAAGAGAAGCCACGGCAAGGAGAAGCCTGCGCACGGCAACGAAGAGTAGCCCCCTCTCGCTGCAACTAGAGAAAGCCCGTGCACAGCAACGAAGACCCAACGCAGCCAAAAATAAATAAATAAATAAAAATCCATACTCCCCAAAGCAATCTACAGTCTCTATCAAAATTCCAAAAACATTTTTCATAGAAATAGAAACAACAATCCTAAAATTCCTATGGAACAACAAAAGACCCTGAATGGCCAGAGCAATTTTGAGAAAGAAGAGCAAAGCTGGAGGTATCACACTTCCTGATTTCAAACTATACTGCCAAGTTACAGTAGTCAAAACTGTATGATACTAGCATAAAAATGGATATACATAGACCAGTGGAGCAGAATAGAGAGCCCAGAAAAAAAGCCACTCAACATGGTCAACTTATCTTTGACAAGGGCACCAAGAACACACAATAGGGTGAGGATAGTCTCTTCAATAAATGGTGTTGGGAAACTGGATATTCACATGTAAAAGAATGAAACCCGACCCCTATTTTACACCATTCCTAAAAATTCACTTGAAACGGATTAAAGATTTACATGTAAAGCCTGAAACCACACAACTCATAGGAAAAAACAGGGCAAAATCTCCTTGACATTGGTCTTGGCAATGATTTTTTGGACATGACACCCAAAGCACAGACAACAAAAGCAAAAATGAACAAGTGGAACTACACCAAATTGAAAAACTACTGCACAGCAAAGGAAACCATCAGCAAAATGAAAAGGCAACTTAACAGAAGAGGAGAAAGTATTTGCAAACCACGGATCTGATAAGGGGTGAGTATCCAAAATATATAGGGAACCCATGGAATTTAATAGCAAAAACAAGCAAAACCCCACAAATAACCTGATTAAAAACTGGGCAGAGAATCTGAATAGACATTTTTTCCAAAGAAGACATACAGATGGCCAACAGGTACATGAAAGGGTGCTAAACATCACTAATCATCAGGGAAATGCAAGTCAAAACCATGAGATATCACCTCACATGTGTTAGAATGACTATTCTCAAAAAGACAAGAGATGACAAATGCACGCCAAGGTGTAGAGAAAAGGAAACGCTTGTACACTATTGAGGGGAGTGTGAACTGGCGCAGCTGTTACGGAAAAGAGTATGGAGGATCCTCAAGAAATTAAAAATAGAACCACCATATGATTCAGCAATCCCACTTCTGGGTACATATCCAAAGGAAATAAAATCAGCATCTTGAAGAGCTATCTGCATTCCCATGTTTATTGTATCGTTATTCACAAAAGCCAAGATAATGGAAACAACTGTCCATCAATGGATGAACAGATAAAGAAAATATTGGGTTGGCCAAAAAGTTCGTTCGGGTTTTCCATATGCTCTTACAGAAAACCCCAATATATGCACAGTGGAACGTTATTCAGTCACAAAAAGAAGGAAATTCTGCCATTTGCAACAACATGTATAAACCTGGAGGACACTATGCTAAGTGAAATAAGCCAGACACAGAAAGACAAATACCATGTGGTATCACTTATGGGTGGAATTTTAAAAAAGTTGAACTGCCAAGTGTGGCAGGAATCTCTTATGGTGCTACATCTGTGGGTGTGTTCAGAGTCTAGAGGTTGCCCATTATTACTCATTCTCCCCCTCTTCCATCATAACGGAACCCATATTTTAAATTGGGCACAGAGTTGTCTGAAGAAAAGACTATATATCCCATTTTCCCTTGTCACTAGATGTGGCCAAGGGACTAACTTTTGTCCAAGAGTTTAAGAGTCAGTGCCCTGTAATTACTTTCAGGAACATGTTTTAATAGATGTTTGGCCCTTTGTCCCCTTATTCGTTGTCCCACGTTCCATCTTGCTTCCTGGACTTCTGATGTGAAGGGCTGGAGTTCCAGCAGCCTCCTTGCACCATGAGAATAGGTGCTATAACCTAAGGATGGAGCAGGAGACGCTGGCATGGGACCAGGGCTGTAGATGACTCTGTGGGTCGCCATACCAGCTCTGGATTGCCGATGCCCAGCCTGTGACACGAGGGAGAGAAAGGAACAGTTATCTTATTTAAACCACTGTTACTGTGGGTCTCCGTGGCTTACAGCCAAAACGAATCCCAACCGACACAGCGCAAGAAGCAGCTGACGGGAAGAAGCGGCCAGAGAGCTTAAACAGGAGAGATTCCGTGTCACGGAAACCAAGGACGGCAGCATTTCAGAGAGGAGGTAACCCGCAGAATGGACAGGGATGAACCCTGAGGACAAAGACACTGCATTTCACGGCTCAGGGGTCACTGCTGGTTTTAAGTAAACACTATCCCACATTAACTGTAAACCATTGCACACAAAAAGCCTCCTCACAGCATCTGCAAATACTCAGGACTTGCCAGTGGAGCTACATCTTGGGATCTGGAAGGTGCCCATGTACTGTGAGGAAAAAAAATTGTTTGCAGACTCACCTCATCTACGTAGCCTGAATGAGCCCTCGGGGAATTAGTTAGAGCCACAGGCACGGGGAGAGGCTGTGCAGATAACCAGAGGAGGGTTCCCGGCATTGAGGGTGAAGAATGAGTGCAGGGCAAGGGGTCCTCCCCACCCTCCCCGCTCTTCACTGGGCTTGTGCAGTGGTTCAGATTCCAGCCTAAAGCTCCCTCCTCAGATGGGCATACTTGGGCCCCTGCTGTAGTCTCTGTAGCTCCCTAATCTTTTCCTCTGCATTTTTCCCTGTGTTTAATAGCTGCTTCCTCAATGCTTTGTTAGCTCCGTGAGGTCTTGGACGCTGTCTGGTTGGTTGGTTGCCGCGTCTTTGGGGCCCAGCCGAGTGTCTGGGAGCTCAACCTAGTGCTTGGTGTTTCTCTTTGCAGAGCTGGCGCGGAGATGCTTGGTGTCCTGCCTCTTTCGTTCCTTGTGCATGAGGGGGGCGCTTTTGGAAGTTGCTTCCTCTCTTTGCTTCTCGGTGTTTCCATCTTAAAAACGGTGGTGAAGGAGAGAGAGGGGAAAGTGGGATATTCCTGGATACTGGCCCCTGTGTGGGAGGCGCTGTCTTATTTAATCCTGTGGACGCACCGAGGGCCCCAGGGGGCCGATTAGCACAGCAGGATGGTGCGGGGCCCAGGGGTCTCTCAGAAGCCGGAGGAGTGAAGGAGGCTCTGGGGGTGCCCCAGAGAACCTTCCAGGGTGAAGGTGCTCCAACAGGTTCTCTAGATCAGCACCAGTTAGAGCACGGCTCCAGATACAGAGGGAGAGCAGCATTGGGTCCCTCCGGCCTTATCTCCCGCCCCCCCTACCCCCCATTCCCCGCCTCACCGTCACTTCCCCAGCACAGCAGGGGTGCTCCCGGCTCTGGGCCTCAGCTCAGGTGGCTCCCCTCCTGAATGTCCCCCACCCCATCTCTGCCTTTCTCAGAATAAACGCCATCCTCCTGGGAAGCCCTCCCTGGGCGCCCCACAGGGACACAGCTTTCTTCTCTGAACTCCAACAGCTGTCTAAGAGTCCCTTGACCCCGAGCACGTTCTGTTTTGTGCCTTGTTTTCAGGTGGACGTTCAGCTTCCTGAAAGGGGGCTGCCTTGGGCTTCTGTGCAGCCCTTGGGTGCTAGCGGGCTGCCTTGTACAAAGCGGATCTCAGTAAAGAGCCGTTGGTTGACTGATTGCAGCATCCTGTTTGGTAGCCACGCCCTCCTTCTGCTGAAGCGGAGAAGGAGACACACACACGCGCTCACACACACACACACACACACACACACACACACACACACGCCAGCAGCAAGCCCCGCCCCCCGGGACTGCGCCTTCACGTTTCCATCTTGGACTGTCAGATACACGTGCCACAAGATGCAGTGGGGACTTAATTCATTTTCCTATCTCAAAATCCCACCGCCTGCTGTGGCTGGTAATTTATAAGCCACGTTGATTGTTAGTGAGATGCACGTAACCGTCCAGCCGCAAGCTTTAAATAAACATGTGAATTTCAGTGTCTCTTCTCATGGGATCATCTGCCACGTCGGGACTGAACTGAGCTCTCATTGAAATATAAGCTGCAAACTGGCCTCTGAGGCTCTTAAATCCAGAAGGCGGGGCTGGGGATAGTGGAGTGGTTATAGCACCTCTGAGGGGCACATCGGTTTGGGGGCGATGTAGCAGGTTGTATTTTCTCGGCCAAACGAATGGCAGTGTCACCGCACAGAGCTGCAGAGACGGCCTCGAAGCTGCCCCTCTGTCCCGGCCGTTGTCAGGGGCCCCTGGCTGAGAACAGTGGGGAGAGGCCCGTTGGGACAGCAACCGCCTCTTGTGACAAAGCCAAGATTCTCATTGTCAAACGCTCCTCTAGCAAGCGTTCCTCATAGTGACTGTATTAGTCAGGATTTTCCAGAGAAACAGAAAACAGAACAAATGGGAGACATGTGTAGCGAGAGAGAGCGAGAGACGGAAAGAGGGAGATTTATTGTAGGAATTGGCTCACGTAGCTACGGAGGCTGGGAAGTCCCCTGGTCTGCGGTCTGCCAGCTGGAGGAGGAAAGCTCTTGGTGTAACTCAGTCGAGTCCGAAGGTCTGAGAGCTGAAGGTGTGACCCCCAGGCCCGGGTCAGAGGCCTGAGAACCAGGCAGCTGCTGGTGTAGGTCCCACGATGGCCCAAGGCCCAGGAGCTCCGATGTCCACAGGCAGCCGAAGATGGATGTCCCAGCGCAGAAGAGAGTGAAATCACCCCTCCTTTGCCTTTCTGGTCCATTTGGGCCCCCAGTGGACCTGACGGTGGCCCACCCACTCAGTCCACTGAATCCAATGCTCGTCTCTTCCAGAAACACCCAGAAATACTGTTTTACCCACTCTCTGGGCATCCCTTCATATAGCTGAGTGGATACATAGAATCAACCATCATAGTGACTGTCGCAACAGCCCATTCTAACTGCATCAGGGCTCATCTTAAGCATCTTGGCCAAGTCAGAAACATGGCCGCCTGCGTCCAGCCCCAGCCTGTTCAGAGGTTGGAGTAGCCACAAGCTGAGTGATGGCAGAGGTCGTATAGGCCAAGGCAGCCGTAATGAAGGGCTTGGGACACACCCTGAAACTGTGTCGTTGCACCAGCTCGCACCAGCCCACCAGCCATGGTGGCCCAGTTAGTGCCTGAAAAGGCAGCTCCCTTCTCCCCGGGGTGCCAGCTTGAATCTGGTCTGGGCTAAACGTCTTCCGCGTTATAAACTGTTACGTTCATTTTAGACGTGTTATAAAGCGTTATGGATGGAGAATCCCACATTGTTATTGAAAGCTTTCTTGCTAAAGCAGGGTGAGTCAGAAATTACTGATGATTCAAATATTAGAATCCATTTAAATGACAGCTTCCCAGGGCGAATCGCCCGGGTTAAAAGTGAGGGAAATTACTCCCTTCTGATTAGGAAGAATAATCTTAACATGGAAATCACTGGATTTCCAGATGGCACATATCGGTATAGATGGTGGGGTTGTGTTTCCCTTTTTTTATCGGCACGTAAAATACGAAGTTTCAAGAACACTTGGTTGTCAAAGAGATGGCGGGGAATTCTACGAAGGCAACACAACGCCCTGTATTTGGAATAAGTCAGGGGACCTTCCTAGCTAAACAAAGTCCCAAGACTGGCAGGAAACTGTTTGCAAAGGTTTTTGCCACAGAAAGCCACAGTGGGTCCCATATGAAGAAAAATTTGAAGTAATTTTAGACAGTTGCTTCCTCCTCATATCAATAAGAGATAAATGAAGCTATGATTGAAAGTGGTTAGTGGCTTCCTTCCTTCCTTCCTTCCTTCCTCCCTCCCTCCCTCCCTCCCTCTCTCTCTCTCTCTCTCTTTCTTTCTTTCTTTCTTTCCCCCACCCCCAGCTCCTGGTAACCACCATTCTACTCTGGTTTTATGAGTTCAACTTTTTTCTTGATCCCACATTTAAGTGAGATGATACAGCATTTGTCTTTCTGTGTCTGGATTATGTCACTTAGCAAAATGTCCTCCAGGTTTATCCACGTTGTCACAAATGGCAGGTATTTCTTCTTTTTTTGGCTAAATAATATTCCATTGTGTGTGTGTGTGTGTGTGTGTGTGTGTGTGTGTGTGTGTGTACACACACACACATTTTCTTTATCCGTTCATCCATCGATGGACAGTTGTTTCCATTATCTTGGATCCTGTGAACACTGCTGCAATAAACATGGGAACACAGACAGCTCTTCAAGCTATTGATTTCATTTCCTTTGGCTATATACCCAGAAGTGGAATTGCTGGATGGCTCTGTTTTCAGTGTCTTGAGCACCCCGCACGCTGTCTTCCGTAGTGACTACGCATTCACACCCTCAGCAACAGTGCACAAGGGCTCCTTTTTCTCTACCTCCCCGTTCAGAAGAGGGACTAGTTTTTTCACCTGGAATATCATTATGCAATCCTTACAGATAACAGTCTGATTTTCTTTTCATAGTTGAGACCATATCTGTAACGATGTAGCTAAATATATCTCCTCCGCCCTTTATCTCTGAGGAAGCACTGTACCAATGGGAGGATTTCAATCAACCCTGAAGGGAATGATTAAGGTTTACAGACAATTGTGCTCTCAGTTGGAATACGTTATCGCATATTAGTTGCATCTGTAAAGGCCACCCTAGGAATACTCCGGCTTCTCCCCCTTTGAATTAATACTTGGAAAGAAGAGAACAATTGAACTATAGTGAGGAGGGAAATCTGCGAAGTCCCAACGTCAGTACTTGGTTTTAAGTTCTGAAGAGACATGACAAAGCAGAGCATTACATCGTAGGTTAGGAGGAGCAGAGAGGATGCTTGGGGGAAGGAAACGGGTGTATAAAATTAATTTTAACCATTTTTTTTGGAGGGGGATCACCATTGACTTCTTTGAGGAGCTGATGACGAGTCTGGACTCTTACCCAGACAGATTCACACAAGCACATGATACAGATTCCACACGCATCCTCGCAGGGCACTCGTTCTCCCTGAAGCCCACTCACAACTCGTGGGGGGGATCCAAGGAGGCCAGTTAATGCCCTCTGGGTCATGACAGGCTCAGAGAACACGAGAAGCCCCAGCTGCACTGGAACTGATGGCTGAGACAGGAGAGGGAAAGAGGCTGGACAGCTAAGCAGAGAGACCAGGTGGAGGTTTGTGGCGGGCAGGATGCACGCTGTAGACCAGGCATGCTGGGTCTTGGACAGGTCACCTTTCTGGGCTTAAATGGCCCCATCGGCATGAGAACAAAGTGAGATAACATAAGAGAAGGTGTTTTGTAAACTTTTTCCAGGTTACGGGAGCTAAAATGGAGGTTTAGGAAGATTAACCAGGTTGTAGCATACTGGGTATATTTTCTCACAGCCCTTGACTGTGGAGCAGGAACATCTGATGTGCTTCGAGACTCTCAGGGCAAGAGGAGGAGAGAATTCATGGACCCGTCACAGAGTAAACCAGGTGGAAAGAACTTATCATGTTTGAAATGAGGGGCAGTACTCTTAATAGATGATTACGTCTTAGTGTGAATGGAAAGGTGGGGAGTGAGATCAGGAAGAAGATGGAAAATGTTCGGCCTGAAAGCCCCTGCATTTTTCCATAGGTCTTTCTTCCAAAACCAGATGGTACATGAGTTAGATGCTCTGTGAGTTATAGAATATTAAATTTTATAACCAAATCAAATTGATGTCTTATGCCTGGAACCAATGCACTATTGAATCTACGGGGAACCGCTTAGATTATCTTAACTATTGATTCATGAAAAAGGTTTTGGCAAATGGTCTCAGATAAGGAATCAAGACAGAAACAGCATCTGTCAGACCAGATGGGCTGACTCACCCTTCGGACTAAAACATTCACCTCTTTTTGTGAAAACTGCCTAGTGGTCTATTAAATTGGTTCTATCATATATCAATGGACGAGTCTTGATTATCCAATGTATAGGAGCTTCTGGGACACTTCTGTGCGGTGCTAAATGTTATCTATGGAGCTGGTCTTTTAGAGAAACTTAATAAAAACCCATTTGGACACTGAAAGGTCAGCTGTTTGCAAGAAGAGATGGGAAATTGGCCCATACCCACTGTGGGAGAAAAAAGACATTATTAGAGGTTGAAAATCTACTACATGCAAGAGACAAGTGAAGCATCTACTCCACAGGATAGAAAATAAGAGACTGTCCCTTGTTTGGGGGCCACAGCAGAAGCTTGGTGTCTTGATGACAAAAGGTAACCCCCTAAATGGTTATTTGGATTCGAAGTTGTGCAGGTGGCTCTTGCCCCAACTTTTCCCTGGTTCTTACGCTCTAAGTTCAGCCCAATGTCACCTCCCTACCTGAGCAGCAATTCTACCCCCCAGTCCTGCCACCAGGACACTGTTGTATCACCCTGTTCCTCGGTCCCTCATCTCCAGATGGCGTTAATCGTTTAGGGTCCACCTCCTTCCCCCCGTGGGACAGGGCGTCCTATCTGTCTTCTGCTCCTGGCCGTGTCCTCAGCCCCCAGCACACGTCACCCCAGATTTGTCAGACGGATGAATTTGTGGAGTTTTTCAAACATTGAAACAAACTCTGACTTGCTAACCAGTTTGCAGAGTCCCAGACCTTTTATGTTATTCGGACAGGGCTTGCGGATTCTATACCTGCAGGGTCTCTCCATTCCTGGGGCTGCTGTCCTCACGTTTGGACCATTGCCACGACCTCTGAAAAGTCCTGCCTGCCTTTGGTCTCCACCCGCTCCAGGTCCCTCTGTGAACCCCTGCCGGGTCCATTTCCTGTTTCCTAGAAAACAGCCATCGGTCTGACTTTCAGGCTCCCTCACATCTGTCCCTGTTTCCCATCTTCTTCCTTACGGACCTTTGATTCAGTCGAGTCAAAATTCTCCACCTGTTTCCCTACAGAGCCTGCTGTTTTCTGCCTCCAAGCCCCTGCTCACGTGGTTCCCTTTACCTGCCTGAAGATGAGCCAGCTTCTAAGACGCAACTCAAATACTTTCCCCTCCAAAAAGCTTTTCCTGATTTCATTAAACTGAACGTAACCCCTGCTCCTTTCAACTTTTCTAACACTTTTTTTGGTTCCTCTCTTAAAGTATGAGCCACTTGACATAAACGTCTGGCCTCTTGCCCTGGACGCTGAAGGAGTCGAGGGTGGGGACGAAGCCTTACTCACCCTGCCTTCTGCAGAGCACGGGGCTCAGAGCCTGGCCCGGAGAAGAGGCTCGGTGAGAACCAGAGAATGAAGGGCTGAGTCTGCATTCTTGTTTGGGTGCAGTTTTATTTTAAGGCCAGGAACATGCAAAGCATCCTGGAATATATTAGTCACTATTCTTGCCAGGGGAAAGAAATCTGTCTCCTATTTGAAGAACTGTCTGGCGATGGACGGTGGTTTGGGCAGTAAAAACAATCCCACAGAACGTTACAATTTGCAACGGGCTTTACTTCATCTGATCCCATGGGCTTGTGAGGTAAGAGGTGTCTCCGGTTTAAGGCTGAGGAGCCCGAGGCTCCGAGAGGAGAAACTGCGTGGACGCGACAGCCAGTCAGTGGTGGGATGGGCCCTCGGGTCTTGTGACTCCGGGTGGTAGGTCTCTCTCTCCACAGTGCTGTCCTGCAGCCCTGGTCATGAGGTGGGTGGAGATGGAGATACATTTTAAGGAGATGGCCCCAGAACTTCCAGAATGCCCAGCTGAGTGTGCATCCTGGGCGAGAAGGAGTGACGATAAATGACCTATGCTTTTAATTCAAGAAGCTGGAATAAAGAACGATTTAAAAAGTAGCAAGAGTTTGGGCTTCCCTGGTGGCGCAGTGGTTGCGCGTCCGCCTGCCGATGCAGGGGAACCGGGTTCGCGCCCCGGTCCGGGAAGATCCCACATGCCGCGGAGCGGCTGGGCCCGTGAGCCATGGCCGCTGGGCCTGCGCGTCCGGAGCCTGTGCTCCGCAACGGGAGAGGCCGCAGCAGAGGGAGGCCCGCATACGGCAAAAAAAAAAAAAAAAAGTAGCAAGAGTTTGACTTGACAGTGACTGAGACGTTTGATGAATTAAATGGAAAGAACTCTTGCCCGTGAGCTCTAGGCTGGTCTAGCGTAGGTGTCTGTGCCTGGTTCCTCACGTCTCCTGGAAAATAAAGGCAGCAAGAGGAAGAGGAAGATTCGGGAATTCGACCCACAGGCTCCTGGGCTCACCCAGCCTTACCACTCCTGGCTGTCTGGCTTTGAAAACAATGCTGCCCGTGCCCCCATTTCCTTATGTCTAAGTAAGAAATAGACATCATCGTCATCATGATCTCTCGGATGCTATGGATTTTTGATCCCATTCAATCCTCCCCAATTCTGAAAAGTAGGAATTATTATTATTAATTTACTAATTTTTACTTCTTCCTCACCGTACAGACAAGGAAAGGGGTTCAGGGAGGTTAAAAGCCAGGAGCAAGAGGTTGCCGAGATGAACCCTGGTCCTCTCACTCACTACCCAGCGTACCAGTTTCCAGCTACGTAACGCGGGACACGAGGACCCACGCCAGCAGAGTTCGTGTGACGGTTAGATGAGAAAATGTGGGGCTTCCCTGGTGGCGCAGTGGTTGAGGGTCCGCCTGCCGATGCAGGGGACGCGGGTTCGCGCCCCGGTCCGGGAAGATCCCACGTGCCGCGGAGCTGCTGGGCCCGTGAGCCGTGGCCGCTGGGCCTGCGCGTCCGGAGCCTGTGTTCCGCAACGGGAGAGGCCACGACAGTGAGAGGCCCGCGTACCGCAAAAAAAAAAAAAAAAAAAGAAAATGTGGTTGAAGCGTCGAGATGATTTTAATTAGATCCCTTCTCATTTCTTTTAAGAAATGTTTGCGAATCAGTAAGTGTATCCAGGTGTCTGCATTTCTTTAAAGCATGTGTGAATTAGACCCTCTGTTGAACGATGAGGAGTAGTTACCCAAGTGCACGTTGCCTGCTCAGCCTGTTTAGTGAAGACCTTCCTGGGGAAAGTCACCATCAGGGGAGGAGGTGGAACCAAGGACCCCCCCGCCCCGCACCCGTGGCAGCGATCCCTCTGGGTGGCAGAGGCCCTAAGAGGCAGGGAAGAGCCTTTGAAGTCCTGCTCTTGTAAAAACAAACCTATAAATGATGGCGTGGTTGCCTTCAAATGGGTGTCTGCCCCCCTTGTAACGTGCAGTGGGGACTTAGAGAAGTTAATCACGGAAACACAAACCTGGAAAAAACACACAGTACGAGGATTATCTATGGGTCTGGAAAGGCTCACAACTTATTCCACATAAATGTTTTCATCAGATTTTCTCACCCTTCCCGAGGATCATCCCAGCATCAATGCCCTAGAGGGATGCTGGTAGCAGGAGACCAGAGAACATTCCCGAGGGGAGGACTTGGAGGCCTTGGAGGAGGGCAGGACCAAGGCTGGACAGGACTAGACTCTGCCTGGTTTGAATGTCGGCTCTGCCTCTGATCAGTGCCTGACCTCCAACCAATGCCCGTTTGCTGTCGCACCTCTGGCAGAGATTTTAGGTCTTCCTCAAGTCATTTCCTTTCCCCTGGGCACAAAGGAGAAGGTAGCAGTGGCCCTGGGATGGGTTCCGGCCAGTGGATGTACACGGAAGGCACGCACGCCATGTGCCGTGCCACGTCCAGGCTGGCAACAGGCTCCCACTCCCTCGTTCCCTCCCTACCTGCCGGCAGGGAGAAAGCTCTGAGCACTTAGAAGAGGACAGGGCCACAGAGGGAAGGGCCTGGGTCCCGAAATGCTACGTGGAAGGCCACCACGCCAGAAGCGGTCTGTGGACGTTACCGCCATGTGAGCAGGGAATCAGCTTTTGTTGTGCCGAGCCGCTGAGAGTTCTGGCTTTATCTGTTACTGCATCCAGTGTTTCCTTTACTAATACAGATTCATCTTCTTTGTCAGTACCAGGGGGTAATGATGGTCCTTATCTCAGCTGTTACAGAACCAGAAGAAATAATTTATTGGAAATCACCAGAGAAACTCTAAAAGCCCTAATCGTCGATCTTATTAGCCAGCCTAGTCTCAGAACTAATGACACTAGATCCCGGGTCAACACTAGGCCAGGCTCCCCCAGCAGAAGGCGTCCTGGAACCACAAGCCACCGCCTTATGCCCTGTCGTGGGCCCGGCTGAGGGGCCGGGCCCACGCCTCTGCCTTTTGCTTCTCCCCAGTGGATGCTGCAGAGAAGCTGTGAGATCAACCACGCCTTCCTGCTTATCCTCCATGGCTCATCCGAGGCTGTGTCAAAATTCTGTTCTTCTATCTTGCCACCTGGATTTCACCTCAAATGATTTTTTAAATAACAAAAGTATTACATACTTACCGTGGACAATTTGAAAAGAAAATGTAGAATGAAAATATCCGCCCGCTAAAGAGGATCATTATTAATAGCATGGCATATTTCTTAAGTATATCTTTATCATAGCTGAGAACATAATACCCGTACGATTTTGTCTCTTGCATTTTTTTGCTTGCCATTATCATAGGTGTTTCCCCATGTCACTAAAAATTATTTATTAGACATTACTTTCGGGAGTTCCATAATACTCCAGGGTAAGGAGGCACCACGATTTTTCTAACCCGTTCCTCATTGTTGGATATTTAGTTGTTTCCAGTTTTCCAGTGTTATAAAACATGCTACAATGATCATACCTGTAAGCACTGGATTGCTTCCTTTGCAGTCTGAATTCTTAAAGGCCATTCAGCTTTCAGACCTGGGTAGTATGCGGAAACCATCGAATGCACTGGACACAACCTGGTTTCTGGAAGGTAGCGGTATGGGGTGGTCACCTGCGTGATGCAGGCTGCAAGAGGTCCTGGGGAGGTTGGCTGAGATTCTTGAAGGAGAGTGGAAGGAAATGCTTTGCTGCACCAGCTCTGGGGAGAGGTGCTCTCTGCCTGCATGTGAGGGACAGTGCGGGTTCCTCCGTCCATTTCCCTCTCTTTGAGGGTCCGGCCAGGCCAGCCCCTTTGCTTGGGAGAGTCTGAGCTCATGTCTCATGAGCTGATGACTGCACTGCCCGGCCATACTTCTTGAGTGTTTTTCTTATTTATTTATTTTTACCCACATCCAAGCATTTTTTAAAATTTGAGCTATATTTAACACACCACAAAATTCACTCTTTTAAAGTGTACAATTCAATTGTTTTAATATGATCACAAAGTTGTGCAACCATCACAACTATCTAACTCCAGAACATTTTCATCACCCCAAAAGAAACCCACACATGTTAGCAGACACTGTCCCATTGTCCCCTCCCCCTAGCCCCTGGCAACAACGAATTTACTTTTCTGTCTCTATAGATTTGCTTATTCCAGACTTCATATAAGTGAAATTTAGATATGTGTCCTTTTGTGTCCGGCTTCTTTTGCTTAGCATAATGGTTTCCAGGTTCATCCATGTTGCAGCATGTAGCAGAACTTCATTTGTAAAACATATTTATTTATTTATTTGAGTTGCACCGGGTCTTAGTTGTGGCAGGCGGGCTTTTTAGTTCTGGCATGTGAACTCTTAGTGGCGGCATGCATGTGGGATCTAGTTCCCTGACCAGGGATCGAACCTGGGCCCCCTGCATCGGGAGCGTGGAGTCTTATCCACTGCGCCACCAGGGAAGTCCCAGAACTTCATTTTTCAATGGCTAAGCAATATTCCATTGTTTGGCTAGACCATATTTGTTCATCCATTCATCAGTTGATGGACATTTGGGTTATTTCCACTTTTGGGGTTTTATGAATAATGCTGCTGTGAACATTTGTGTACAAGTTATTGTGTACATATGTTTTCAATTCTCTTGCTGTTTAACTCCATGTTTAACTTATTGAAGAAATGCCAAATGGTATCCCAAAGGGGAAACACATCTTTCATTCCCAGTGGCAATGTATAAGGGTTCCAGTGTCCCCACATCCTCACTGACAGTTGTTATTTGTCCATCTTTGTTATTATAGCCACCCTAGTAGGTGTGAAGTGGTATCTCCTTGTGATTTTGATATGCATTTTCCTAATGATTAGTGATGTGGAACATCTCTTCATGTGTTTATTGGCCATTTGTATATCCTCTTTAAAGAAATGTACATTCAAATCCTTTGCCCATTTAAAAATTTGAATGTCTTTTTAGTATTGATTTGTAAGAGTTCTTTATATATTCTGGATTCTAGACCCTTATCATATAGACTTGCAAATAATTTTCCCCCACTCTGTGGGTTGTCTTCTCACTTTCTTGGTGGTATCCTTTGAAACATAAAAGTTTTTATTTAAAAAAATTTTTTTTATAAATTTATTTTTATTTATTTTATTTATTTATTTTTGGCAGGGTTGGGTCCTCGTTGCTACGCACAGGCTTTCTCTAGTTGTGGTGAGCGGGGGCTGCTCTTCGCTGCAGTGTGCGGGCTTCTCACTATGGTGGCTTCTCTTGTTGCGGATCACGGGCTGTTGGCGCGCAGGCTCAGTAGTTGTGGCGCACGGGCTTGGTTGCTCCGCGGCATGTGGGATCTTCCCGGACCAGGGCTCGAACCCGTGTTCCCTGCATTGGCAGGCGGATTTTTAACCACTGCACAACCAGGGAAGTCCCAACGTTTTTAATTTTAATGAAGTTTGATTGATCTATTTTTTTCTTGTGTTGTTTGTGCTTTTGGTGTCATGTCTAACCCAAGGTCACAAAGGTTTATTCCTGTTTTTTTTTCTAAGATTTAACACTTAAGACATACGGTATGAAGTACAGGTTCTACTCCATTCTTCTGCGTGTGGATATCCAGTTACCCCAACACCATTTGTTGAAAAGACTATTCTTTCCCCATTAGATTGTCTTGGCATCCTTGTTGAAAATCAATTACCTATCTGAATTTATTCCTGGACTCGCAACATATGCCTATCCTTATGCCAGTACACACTGTCTTGATGAGTGTAGATTTGTCATGAGTGAGTCTTGAAATTGGGAAGTCTGTCTTCCAACTTTGATCTTTTTTCAAGATTGTTTTGGCTATTTGGGGTCCCTTGCATTTCTGTGTGAATTTAAGATCTATTTGTCAATGTATGCAAAAAAAAAAAAAAAGCAGCTGGGATTTTTCAAAAAGATTGTGTTGAGGGCTTCCCTGGTGGCGCAGTGGTTGAGAGTCCGCCTGCCGATGCAGGGGACGCGGGTTCGTGCCCCGGTCCGGGAGGATCCCACGTGCCGCGGAGCTGCTGGGCCCGTGAGCCATGGCCGCTGCGCCTGCGCGTCCAGAGCCTGCGCTCCGCGACAGGAGAGGCCGCAGCGGTGAGAGGCCCGCGTACGGCAAAAAAAAAAAAAGATTGTGTTGAATCTGTAGACCAATTTGGGGAGTCTTGCCATCTTAACATTATTCTTCCACGGTGTTACCTTAAAAAGCAAAACAAACCACAAACCTCAACAGTTAGCTCACATAACCAACAATTATTAGGTTTTTCTGTAACAGCTCTTTATTTCCTCCAGCTACTTTTAAAAATGAAATGCTTTGCCCTTGTAAATGAATTATTTGCTTTTTACCAGTCAAGCGTCACTATGTATATTTCCTTATTAGACCATGATGATTCCGTTTCAGTAAAGTTAGTAGGGGTAAATACCATAGAATGTCAGTAAAAGATGGAAAAGCCAAGGCAAAAAATCGCTCATGCAAACCGCTGCTCACCTTGCCACAGAAGAGCAGGTGGGTTTGTGATGCTGTGAGCAAGAGCCCCTTTCAAATCTCAGCAGCTCTTCATTCCTTTGCTCTTCTGTGAATATTTTTTAAAGTATTTAATGTCTTTGAATCTGTGTTTTCTTCTTTGTGATAGTGGTATGATCCAGGTGCCCAGGGGACCTCCTGAGCCTGTGTCTGTGATATGTCACACTTACTTTTAATGACACTTAGAGTTGCCTGAGCGCCCCCGGGCCTGGCCCCTTCACACTGTCCCCCACTTGCTTCTGTGAGTCCCTGGAGGGTGGCTCGCGTGCCCAGAGCCCGACTGCCAGCTAGTTACCTGCTCTGTCGCATCTGCCCCTGCTGCCTCTTCCGCACCTGTCCCCCGCCCCGCCTCCTTTCTACTCAGTCTCCAGGAGGCGCCCTCATCGGACTGCCAACCAAAACCGTGCTGGGATTCACTTAAGTCTCCACGCCCCGTGGAGCACCAGAGTAATGCTGTTTCTATACCGATGAAGAGAATGCTCTTCTCCACCTTAAATGCAGCAACTCTGTCCAGTTCCGGGGTCTCTCTGAGTCATTCTTGAAAAATCCAGTAAGCCTCGGGCCCTTTCACCTCTTACCGTACTTCAGCCAGCGGCCCTCCGCTGCCACCATTCTCCTCTGCCTTCCATTCCCCTCCACCTCGTGCACCTCCTCCTCCCTCCCAGGTCACCAGACAGAAGCTTGAATGAATGCCAGCCCGCCTGAAGAAAAGTGTGTGTGTGTGTGTGAGAGTGTGTGTGTGTGTGTGTGTGTGTGTGTGTGTGTGTGAGAGAGAGAGAGTGTGTCTGTGCGTGTGCGCGCGCGCGTGTTGGGGGCATCTCATCAACAATGGCTGGGCACCTGCAAGCGTGAGTTCCTGATAGTTGAAAACGGTGCCTACCCCCAGAGGCGTTATGAGGATTAACGGAAGTAATGCAAATAAAAGTACGTTAAGTTAATGCAAAATAAACATAAAATAATGCCCCCCCCACGTCCCTGGTACGAAGAAGACACTTCCCCCAGCGTTTTAAAATATCAAAGTGACAAGATCCCTTTTCTAGTTAAAAGCACATTTTCCAAATACTTCTTGCCGTCCCAGTGGAAAAGCCCCCAGGCCTGTGATTCCAGGAAAGACCCCCGGGCTACGCCCGTCCTTCCTGGGACTCCCCTTGGCTTGGGCCGAAAACAGAAGCTTGTTTCCTCCACCCCTGAGCAAGGCCTTCCCCACGGCTCCTCCTCCGCAGCGATCCCGGCCGCGGCTCCGAGCCCCGCCTCCCCGGGGCCTCTTCGCCGCGCGGGCCCCGCCCCTCCATGCCGGCGCCGCCTCCCCGGCGGGTCCCGGCGCCCGGACCAGGCGGCCCCCCTTCCAAGCCGACGGACGCGGCAGTGCGCCCCCGCGGCGGGTGCGCCCCTCGCAAACCTCCCGGTGGAGGAGCGGGAACCTGGGTTAGGATGCGGGGCAGGCAGGTGGCGGGGACGAGGACGTTGCGAGCCGGGAGCCCGGCCACGTGGATTCTCAGATCTCCTTGTGGTTTCGTTTCAACACGCAGCCGTTGGGTGTCTGGGTGTTCGCGCAAGTGGGATACGTGATTCGAGAGGTCGGAATGCAGAAGTAGCAGGAGGGCTGCGTGGGCCAGGCCCTGAGGACATGGGTACCACATGACAGAGCCCGACTCGGAGAGGTCACGAGAAGCGCCAAATGCACGACACTGTGACACGTGTTTTAGTGAGATGCGTGCAGGGTACAGAAGTGAAAGGGAGGGATTCTTTCTGGAGCGTCTTCAGGGAGGCCTAAGGCGAGTTTAAGTTTGCGGGGTGGATAAACACATAGCAGAGCATCCCGTTGAGAGGAAACAGGGTCTTTAAAGCTGCAGAGGGGAACTGGAGGGGGTGTGAGCCAAGAAGGAGCCCGAGGGGGGCTTGGTGCCCCATCATCTCCTTCAGAGCCACCTTAAATAGCAATCTCAGCAGAAACGGTGAGCTTGCTCTGTGGGCTCCACTTCAAGGTATGTGTGTCCCCTCCCCTTTGGACTCTATGTATTAACTTGAGCAGCCACGGGTGGTGTGGGGCTCTGGGGACAAAGGGATTGACTGGGACAGAAACAAGAATGGACAAGACCATGAATGGCGTTGGATGCCATGCTGATGGGCTTAAACTTTATCCTGTGGGCTGGAGCTTGCAAGATGGTGGCCATGAGATGATTTTTATTATTATTATTTTTTAATCCTAGGAACTTGGTTTGTTTAATTCATAAAAAGTTTTAAAAGTCAGTACCTTTCTAGCATCTCTTGGAAGACTGGGAAGATGTGGCATCACTGGATTCGTGATCCCGCAGGGGGCTGGTGCCAGGTGACTGCTGCCGGCTTTAAACCAGGCACGGGCTCTCTGTCTGCCTCAGTCCCCACCACTCCCTTATGCCTCGCAGGAAACTGCCCGGGCTCTGCAGGCACTTCAGCACACCCCCTAGAGGCAACTGGGAGCCAGTGGTTTTAGGTAGGAGAGTTGAATGGTAGGATTTGGAGTAATATGATTGGTAGGTGATTGGATTTGAGAGGAGGCCATTGGAAGCAGGGAGACATGTCAGTCAGTGTTAGAGCAGACAGATTTAAGCAGTATCGGAAACACAGTAGGGGAGCAAAGTTTGCCACCCCCAAATGTGTCTCTTTGGCATGACGATTAATTTAGGCTGATTATTTTTAAAGCCCAAAGACTCAGGAAGAAACTTTGACCTTCTCTTTAACTGCCTAAAGTGTGTAGACAGAGGACCTGTTCCAGGAAGCAGCCATCACCATAGATCAGTATAGTATGAACTAGGTGTGCAAAGTCTGTTAAAACTCCCCTCTGTGTCCCATTGTCTTTGCTGGCCCAGCAGACATTTGCTTACCAGGGCTTTGCTTTTCCATCTCCATGTCAACTGCCTTCCTACCCTTTGAGGTCACAAATCACTACCCCCAGCATCTTCTTTTGTCTTTAGCTGAAAATGGTATTTAAGGTGAGGGTTTCGGCCATTTTGGTGAGTTACTCAGTTTTCCTGGGTTTCTCCCATGTTACGTGTTATTAAACTTTTTTTGATTTTTTCCTGTTAATCTGTCTCATGTCAGTTTAATTCTTAGACCAGCCAGAGGAGCTTAGAGGGGAAGAGGAAATATCTCCCCACCGCCACGCACACGCCCCCGTGCACGTGCGCGCACACGTGCACTTTAAATATGGCGAAACAGCTCCCTCTTCTTCAGTACTTGGAGTCCTTAGATTTCCTAAGATTTCTTTACCCCGTCTACATTTGTTTAAATTTAATTTAAAGATTATTTCTTTCGGGGGGAGGGAAGTACAAGTGTCTTTTTTCCCAGGGCCCACTTCTCCCTTCTGTGTCCCCCGCCCCTCTCAGAGACGGAGCTGGGTTTGACCTGAGGAGAGCATCAAATCCTGGACCGCTGACCTTCTGACCCCAGAAGGCCGCTTGCGGGGTTCAGCCTCATACTCTTCCAGCGGCTCTAGTGTTCTCATTCCCGGTAGAGCTGGGCTGCATCCTCCCCACGCCCGGCAAACACCTATTAATGCTCTGCAAGGAAGAAAAATAGAGAATTGTCGGGGAAGCGTGGTGGGGAAGTAGAAGGCTGACCCCGGAGCCGTATGTGATCCAAGTTACGGTAACAGCTTGTAGAGGAGAGAAAGGAGACCTGTCTCCAACTTCTGCTTCCCCTCCACTGCTGGGCGACACACCCGGAGTGGCTCTGCGTCTCTGCTTCTGCAGCAGGAGGGGAGGAAGATGGTGTGATGTCAGTCAAGGGCCAAGCAAATGGAAAGCCAGTGGTATGATTTGTCTGGCTATTGATCTCGCTGGCCCACGCCTCCACTGCTGGAGCTGATTTCATCTGCAGGGGGCCGTGTTGTTTACTGACTTAACCATCTCTTTTGGTGCCGTTGTCTCAACATGGCACTTTTAGGTAAGATAATGTTCCTGTGTGTGTGTGTCTCGATGACAAATGTCAGTAGAGATAGAAGTGAAGGTCTGCAATTCCCTGCGGGGTATTTGCTCTTCCTGGCTCGGGACGTGAGAGGCTGCTGGCAGTCAGTTTACCTGCACCGGCGGGGGAATGTGTGAGTAGGTGGCGGGGACTGGGACAGAGACTCACTCATTCATTCAACAAGCACTCTGTCCTAGCGTGGCTTCTTGGGGACGCAGATCCTGAGTCGAGGATTTGAGAGCACGTTCTTTACTGAGGAGCTGAGGTGAGGAAGTAAGACAGAGAAAGAAGGCGGCCAACGAAGCGCGCGTTGGCAGGTCAGCTGCCACTGTGGGGCTTCGTCACGCTGGGGAACTTTGGGATCCAGCGCAGAGCACGTGCCTCAGAGTTACCCCTCCCAAGGGGGGAGGGAGCTGGGATATTTGTACACCAACTCCCATCAGTCATTGATGGAGAACCAATCATGCCATGCCGAGGGAGCGTGAATTCCTGGGACTTCTGCCCCGCTGCTGGAGTAGGCAGAGCAGGCTTTGGTGGCCAGAGGAAGTGCTCAGACTAAGGGGTGCAGGTGCTGGCAGCCGAAATGGGACCGGCCTGGACTAAAGTGATCAGGACAAGAGGCTGTGGGTGGAGGCGGTGACAGCACCTGCTACATGTTCTTTGAGGACTTCCTGGGTGCCAGGCACGGTCATATAATGGTTACTGAGGTGGATTTTGTCTCTGTTTCCACAGAACTTACAGCTTAGTGGGGGAGACAAACAAGTAACCAGGCTGTGCCCCAAAGGTGGGCTATTATGTGATGGTAGCAAGGAGAAGTGTGTCAGGGAAGGCCTCCTGGAGAAGGTGACATCTAAGGTGGACCTGCATTAGGGCTAGAAATAGTCCCAGTTGGGAGAAGCAGCATGTGCAGAGGTTCTGAGGAGAGTGAGTTTGTGCTAAACTCTGAGAAACGACGAGAAATTTGGCACGCCTGGATTACAGAGTTCGAGGTGAGGATTCAGGAGGAGGAGCCCTGTGATGGAGAACTTAGAAAGCTGTTTGGACGATTCTAGAGACAGCTTCTGCCCGAGACCAAATCATCTCCTTCCAGTTACTATTTCAGGTCCTTATGTGGTTGTCCCTATAGCATCTTCCTCTCTATTTTAATCTTGCATGCAACCTGTTCTCTTTCACATATTTCTAACAAAACAGAACCTTTCAAACATTTTAAACAGAAAACCTAACAAAGGTTTATTTGATTTTGTTACAGATTAAACTGACATATAATTGGCAAATTATTCCTGTTCTTAGATTCAATGGCTGGCTCAAGCCGTATTTATAAAGAGTCCCTGCCCTTAAGATCCTCAAGATATGTAATGGGCTCTGGCATATTGTGTTCTCCATAGACGGCTGCAAGGATGCCGCCCACACTCTTTTTGCCGCATGATTGGCACTCCTCCCAGTGAGAGGTAGGCCCTGTGTTTCTTATTCCTGAAACTGCATGGGCTTGCGACCGCTGTAGTGGGGTACTGTGTGACTTTTGAGGCTGAGTCATGAGAGGCAGGACTCCCCTCGGTTTTCTAGGGATGCTTTTGCCTTGGGAACCCTGGGCCCTCACGTAAGAAGCCTGAGGCTGCCATGCTATGAGGAAGCCCAGACCACATGAAGAGTGGCTGTGGCCTCCTGCCCCAGCTGAGGTTCCAGCTGGGCACTGGCCTCAACTGCCAGACTTAGGAGTGAGGACACTGCCATGCGATTCCTGCCCCCAGCCGTTCGGTCACTCCCAGGCTTTGAATCCTCCTGGCTGAGGCCTCTGACCTCAGGGAACGGAGATAGACACTCCCCACTGTGCCCCTCCTGAATTATTGGCCCAGAAAATCCAGGAGCAGGGCAAGTTGATTGTAATAACCCACTGAGTTTGGGGGTAAATTGTCATTCGCGGAGCTGAGTCACTTAGAGGACAATCTCACACCATGTATAAAGGACCAAAGTTTGTGCTACAGACCAGAAGCGCCCCGTGGAAGGTCACAGAGAGGACACTTCACACTTGTCCAGAGTTTTCTTGGAGTTCAGGCTTGAACCAGCCTTGAAAGATGGTGACCACCCTGCAGTCACTTCCTCTTCCCAACAGAACAAAGTTCCTTTGACAGGCCTTCCCCTCCCGTTCTCGTCTGCCTGGCATCGATGCTTCAGGCCACTTGGGCTGGGATCGGATTAAACCATGGTTGGTTCAGAGCCAAGGAGGCCACGCATGCGTGCCTAGGACTTCATGGAAAGAAAAGCTTCCTGCCTTTTTCTTGGAGGATGCCGGCAGATGCTCAGCGTGGAATGAGGCTGCTTCTACGTCAAAGTCGCGGGGGAGCCCGGGGCTGAGAGCATGGGTGTGGGCGCTGGGTGGAAGCCCCACCATGGAAGGCAAATCGGGGAGCCGGACAGAGCCAGGGGGACACCAGGCCATGGGCGACAGCATTTGATTTGCTGCACAATCCCTTGCTAGTCCTGGGCCTTGATTTTTTAGTGCCCTTTATTATACAGACTAGTTTTAACTGGCTTTTCTGTGACTTGCAACAAAAAGAGTCCTAACTGATCTCTATGGGTGGGATCTGTTCCCTGTCAAAGAGGTGAAGCATCTCAGGCAAGGGGAGAGGGCAGCGTCCTCCCAATGTGTAGCCACTGCGGCAAAGCCTGTCCCGTAACAAGGGGGAAAGTTCCCACGTCCAGAATATGGTTTGGTGTAACATTTCCCAAAGTTTTATTTTTTCCTTAATGGGTCAGTAAATGTGTATGAGCCACTGGTGTCAGCGCTGTGCTGTGTTGGGGAGACACCGAGCAAGCATGGGGGCCCCGCCTTTGTGGAACTTGCGTTCCAGCCGGAAGTACAGACATTATGCTGGTTATAGTGGAATGACTGGGCTGCAGGAGGGACAGAAGATGCTTGGAAGCTATGACGGGCCGCACACAGTTTGGGAGGAGGGGTGAAGGAAGGCTTCCTTGAGAAAGTGACATTTAAGCAGGGCCTACAATGTGAGTAAAGATTTAATTAGTCCGTGGGGGAGGGGCTTGAGGGGAATGTTCTGGGTAGAGAGAATAGCACATATTTGGCTATAGGACTTCTAAGGGCTTTTTTTTTTTTTTTTTTTCGGTACGCGGGCCTCTCACTGTTGTGGTCCCTCCCGTTGCGGAGCAGAGGCTCTGGACGCGCAGGCTCAGCGGCCATAGCTCACGGGCCCAGCCGCATCCGCGGCCTGTGGGATCCTCCCGGACCGGGGCACGAACCCGTGTCCCCTGCATCGGCAGGCGGATTCTCAACCACTGCGCCACCAGGGAAGCCCTCTAAGGGCTTTTAAAGTGTAAAGGTGCACTGTGAAACCCCAGAGGGGCTGAAGTGTGCCATCCCCAAATGTGCTGACATAGAGTTCCGATTTATTAGAGAAGCATCTTGTAGGACTTAGAAAAAACAGCATGTGTTCAGGAGTGAAGTGTTCTGAGTCCAGAGGGAACGTGGTCCTGATTCAGGTAAAGACCTATGTATAAGAATAGAGGGTGATGATAGATAAATAGATGACAGGTAGGTAATAGATAGATGGCAGATAGGGAGATGGATAGATAGATGATATATAGATTGATAGTAGATAGAGGGATAGATAGGGAGATGGCTAGATAATGAGTAGATATGTAGATGGATGATAAATAGATGACAGGTAATAGATGATAGATAGGGAGATGGATAGATGATAGATAGATGGATATAGATAGATAGATAGATGATAGACAGATGATTAGATAGATAGTAGATAGATGATATATAGATAATAGATGATAGATAGAGAGATAGATAATAGAGAGGTGATAGATGATAGATAGATAGAGATAATAGATATATAGATAGATAGATGATAGAAAGATAGATAGGTGATAGATGATAGATAGGTGATAGATGATAGATAATAGATAGATGATAGATGATTAGATAGATAATTAGATAGATAGATAGATGATAGACAGATGATTAGATAGATAGATAAATGAATGAGATGGATGGATGGAGGGAGGGAGGGAGGGAGAAAGGAATATTAGACAAGGCCCAGAAGGGTCAGGATGGGGAGGGAGTTGAATGTCAGGATAAACACTTTGTTGGTGTCTGAGTGTAGATTCATGACTGAGGTTTATGTGAGAAGTTTGGGAGCAGAAAGGAGGTTACAGTGATCCAGGCATGAGATTCTAGGCTAAAGTGGGGACCAAGGTGGGAGAAAAAGAAATTTCAGAGACGCCCCAGAGGAGGGACAGGCAGTGATTAAGGAGAGCCATCTAGAGTGACAAGAAAGGCAAGAAGAAGTGTAGAGTCTGGGTTTCAGGAGGAAGAGGAGCTCTAGGAAGAAACGGAAAACCTCTGTCTCGCTAGTGACTACTAGTTCAGTGCACAATGGCAGGAAAAGTTCAAGTCACCAAGTTCCAAAGCATTTGCCAAATCCTCAGCAGGGCTAGTGAACCCCGGGAAGCTGAGAGAGAAGTCGAAAATTATGGTGTATAGAAGCTCAGAGATTTTCGGCGGGTTTTAGTCATCTATGTCATCATTACTTCGACCCCAAGAGCTCCCTCTGTTCTTGTTCACAGGTGACAGGAGTGACATGGCCTCTTTCAAACCCGTGCAGCTGCATTTCATTAAGAGGAGAGATAAATAGATATTTCCTTTCAGGTCAGGATGTCAAAGAGATGAAAAAGAGGAGATGTTTAAGAGAAAAGTAACTCAGCAGTACACCTTCATCTCTCTCTCTCTCTCCCTCTTTCATCTCACCTGATCTGATACCCTGAACATCCGTGATGAGAAGCGTGGGAGCAAACCGCGTTCCGCGGCGGGGCCTGCTCACCGGTGGCACAGGGATAAATGCAGCCGCACACAAGGGAGGTTTTCACCCCGTAACCACCATCCTTTCCTTTGGGGAGTCAGGGCTCCAAGTGTCAGGCTCTGTGTGCGGTTCCCGGGGGGTCACAGCGGGATGCCTGGTGCAGCTGCTGCGGATTCAGAAGCATCTTTCAGAAACCGTGACTGGAGTCCTTTGGCTGTTCCTGGTACTTACCTGCGAGGCTGATGCCACCCTTGACCTGGGCATTTCCTCCGGTCAGCCCTTGTCCTCCTGTAAGGGGTGCGTTGATGCATCCCCTGGACGGGACTCATGGCCCCCAGAGAAGCCCAGTAGGGCTTTGCTGGGACCAGAATGAGCGTTCATACTTCAATCCCATTCAGGGAAGGTTCCCAGAGCATCTCCTTTGCACCAGACACGGTGCTCTGCAT
Source organism: Physeter macrocephalus (assembly GCF_002837175.3). Classification (NCBI taxonomy): domain Eukaryota; kingdom Metazoa; phylum Chordata; class Mammalia; order Artiodactyla; family Physeteridae; genus Physeter; species Physeter macrocephalus. Next base: position 105,874,162 of record NC_041231.1, on the reverse strand, counting down.
GGGGCCAGACAGACACAGAGCAGCCACCACCATCGTGAATAAGCCGGTGACCAGGCCTCCGGAGGCTCAGATGGGGCTGGGGACACAGGAAGGGGACCGGAACTGGACTCCAGGGCAACCGAGACAAAATTCCATAGACGGGGGGCTTAAGAGACAGAAAGGTACCGACTCACAGCTCTGGAGGCTGAGAGTCTAAAACCAAGGCAGGTGTCAGGAGGAGGTGGCACTTGACCTTAAAGAGTGAGGATGGGGCTTCCCTGGTGGCGCAGTGGTTGAGAGTCCGCCTGCCGATGCAGGGGACGCGGGTTCGTGCCCCGGTCCGGGAAGATCCCACGTGCCGCGGAGCGGCTGGGCCC
>NC_041231.1:105844725-105873605 GCF_002837175.3 Physeter macrocephalus | reverse complement strand
AGCCTGCACGTCCGGAGCCTGTGCTCCGCAACGGGAGGGGCCACAACAGTGAGAGGCCCGCGTACCGCAAAAAAAGAAAAAAAAAAGAATCCGCCTACCAATGCAGGCGACACGGGTTTGAGCCCTGGTCCGGGAAGATCCCACATGCCGCAGAGCAACTAAGCCCATGCGCCACAGCTGCTGAAGCCCGCGCACCTAGAGCCTGTGCTCTGCAACAAGAGAAGCCACCTCCATGAGAAGCCCGTGCACCACAACAAAGACCCAATGCAGCCAAAAACAAAAAATAATAATAATTTAAAAAAAGAGTGAGGAGGATTCTGAAAGGTGCAGAAAGATATCCAGGTGGAGAGAGCTGTGTGAGCCTATGACCTCATTAGAGGGGTTAAAAAATAACAGGACAGGCCTGGCCGCTGACATCAGGCATGGTGTGGCCTGCAGATCAGGGATTGTCAAGGTCATGCTCGCTTCTGTAGGAATGACCATATAATAATCACTGCATCCTAATGAGCGTTTACTATGTGCCGGGCACCCTGGAACGAGCCGTATGTGAATTTTCTCTTTGAACTCCATGCAGCCTAACGAGGCCGTGAAGGACGTGACTTTCCTTGCACAGACCAGGAAGCTTAGCCCTGGAGAATTCAGCGATGTGCCCGAGGCCACACAGCTGGCAGCCCTCAGCCCGGGTCTGTCCCCGCAGCCCGGGCCCTGCCCCTCCCGCTCGCCGACATGGGGTAGGGAGTGTGCCAGTGTCCCACGTGTGGCGGCTGAGCTCCTAAAACACACGGATTCTCAGACCCCGCTCCCAGAAATGCTGGGGAGAGGCCACCACTCTACTTTCAGAGACTTCCGGGGCGATTCGGATGGGAAACAACGACAGAGCAGCTCTGAGCTTGGCAGGGTGGATTCTGTCCTGAGCCACCTCCGGAGCTTTGCTGTCCTTGCAGTTCGCGTCTCGGTAGGAAGGGTGTTAAGCAGAACCTGAAAGGCAGGCCTTCTCCGGCTGGCCCTGCTGCCAGCCAGCTGTCTGATTTTGGACGAGTCCTGCGGCCTCTCTGGGTTTTAATTCTTTGTGTGTCAGCGCAGGGGGTGTGGGGCGGAACAGATGACTCCTGAGATGGCCTCAGGCTTTGTCACGCAACAGTTCTGCTGAGCGGTGGCATTAGGAGATGGCAAATTCAGGCACTGAAGCTTAGACGTCTGTATTCGTTTTCTCGGGCTACAGAAACAAAGTAGCCTAGACTGGGGGCTTCAGCGATAGAACTTGACGGTCTCACAGCTCTGGAGGCTGGGAGTCCATAATCAAGGTGCTGGCAGGGTTGCTTCCTTCTCAGCTGGGAGGGGGAAGCTGCTCCGGGCCCCTCCCCCAGCGCCTGGGGGTTTGCTGTGCGTCTTTGATGTCCCTCGTGTTGTAGGCGCATCGCCTCAGTCCCCGTCTCCACCTTCACAAGCTGCTCTCTTTCGTATGTGTGTGTGCGTGCAAATCTCTCCCTTTTATCAGGGTACTGGTCATGTCAGAGGAGGTGGCGCCACCCTAATCCAGTGTGACGAACTATATCTGCAATGACCTTATTTCCAAATAAGGTCACATTCTGAGGTCTTGGGGGTTAGGGCTTCAACAAATGAATTCTTAGAGGATTCAGTTCAACACATAACAAGGTCCAAGGGAAAAACGCCGCTAAAATGAGCCAAAGTCACTTGAAATTGAGTCAGGTTTCTGATCAGTCAGGAATAATTGTTGCATACCAGAGAATCCACTCAGGCCAGTTTAGGGTGGAAAGGGATTTATTAAAGGATGCTTGCTAACTGCAGAGGGGCCACCACCTCAGGAAGGACACCCACTTTGCACGGTGGCCCGGCTCTAGCGGAGGCCCTGGCGCCACTTCTGGGCACAGACGCGCAGCTCCCAGGACACGGCTGCTGCTGGTGCGGGATATGGCCCCGCCCCCGGTGCATCGCGCAGCCCTTGCTGCCTTGCGAGTCTTGCTCCTCCCAGAGTCCCACACACATGTGTCTCATGCTCTCTTAGTGGAATAGTTTGGAAGGACTACGTTGAAATGGAAAATGTGCATTCCTTTGATTCAGCAATTCCACTCCTATGAGTTTTTCCCCCTAAGGAAATAATTCAGTGAGTGCCCAGACATATCTTTGCAAATACATCTGTTTATCAGAGTGCTGCTCATATGAACCAAGACACCTCACTATCCATCGGTGGTAGATGGGTTAAATAAACCACGATACAAGTGTGCCCAGCATGAGGCTACGTTAAGTGTAATGATATAAATCGGTGGTTTTCGGCTCGGGTCAGATCCAAAGGCCACCCCTTCTATAATAAATGTCAGACCCAAATGTCCCCTTTCTATAACCAATGTTTATAATGCTCCCCTTACTATCCTGAAATGAAATTCATGGATAATATAACCTACACACATGATTTTTTAAAAAAATCAATGTAATGACACAGTGACTCATACACACAAGTTTTAAAAAATCAATATATTGCCTTAATTGTAACATAAAAGAGAAATAAAGGGAGAAGAATTGGTAATGAATTGTTTCAATATGTAAACACACAGGCATGGGTACACGTGGAGACACATGGAATGTCAAGGTCGGCCCCTAAGGGAATCCCCACCAACGACCCGGTCAGGGGGCAGATCCTTCAGCTGTGGGCGCCAGGAGTGAAGATCTTCTAGCTGCATTGTTATGGATGATGGGGTTTCCCAGAATAAACAAAGCGAGGTACAATCCACCCTCAATATCCCTCCATGTTCCTGGAATATGTGGTGTATGTTAAAACCATGCAAAATTACTGGTGTCTAAATTAAAATGAAGTTTGGGTCTTAGATTATTATTTGTGTGTGTGCATGCGTGTGTGTCCACAGAGGAATAAATCTGGACGTATATAAACGAACACATTAACCAGCGTTGTCTCTGGGGATGAGATTTCAGGTAATTTGCATGTTCTAATGTCTATTTGTCGGAATGGACTGATTTTTTTTTTTTTTTTAATTATGACATACATCCCAACCGCCGCGCCACCAGGGAAGCCCGGGTTTTAGATTATTCTAAATAAGCTTTTCAACTACACGAACGACTGGGGTGATCATTTCAAAATTATGAGGGCTACCTCTCCACGTGGGGGGTTGCCTCGCACGATAGAGGACGCTCAGCATCCCTGGACCCCCCAGCTGCTAAATGCCAGGAGCCCCCCGAGCAAAAAGTCGCCACAAATTTCCAGCACACCCCCGCTGTGGAGCAGAATATGACCTCCTCGAGACTCTGTCACCACTCGCCTGTGTTTATTGACATGGAAGAAAGTCCGCGATGTGTAGTTCAGTACAATGTACGGTTCAGTCAGAATCTTCAGGGCCAGCAGCTTCAACATGATTCCATTTTTGAAAAAGGAATAAGCTACGGAAGGAAAGACTCCGTGAAAGAACGATGTGTGTGTGTGTGCATGCGTGTGTGTCCACAGAGGAATAAATCTGGACGTATATAAACGAACACATTAACCAGCGTTGTCTCTGGGGATGAGATTTCAGGTAATTTGCATGTTCTAATGTCTATTTGTCGGAATGGACTGATTTTTTTTTTTTTTTTAATTATGACATACAATCAGAAAAAAGCAACTATTTTCATTTGGCAAACAAATAACAGAAGGCAGTTTTCTCAGCTCCAGCACTCTTGATGTTTGGGGCTGGGGAATTCTCTGCTGTCCTGTGTGCTGTGGAATGTCAGCAGCCTGGCCTTGTCCCCCCACATGCCGGGAGCACACACCACGGGCACAGGTGTGAACCAAGGGCATCTCCGGACACTGCCGACTGACCTCAGGGGAGGCAGAACGCCCCGGCTGAGAACCACTGTTGCTGCGCGGGTTCGAATCCCCGTGCCATCGTAACCTGTGCGGGCAACTGGATAATCACCCTCCAGATTCTTCGCCTGTGAAATAGATGATGATACGTCACGGGGTTGCTTGAGGATTATTAAATCAGAAAACGTACATTTGAATGACTGGCCCAGTTCTTAGAGTACAGTAAAATGCACCAAAATGTGAGCTTTGATTATCAAAAGAAAAAAGTCTACTTCTAGCTATGGGACAGGGGTGGCGGGGCATGACAAATAAAGACACTTGGTATAGGAAGGAGCTGGACCCCACAGGCCACTGTCCCCAAGGGCTGGCCTCTTCCCACAGGGTCCTGGAAGCCCCTCTCTGGGCTGGCTCTTTCCTGGGACCTGGATAAAGTCTCAGCAGGTCCCAAGATATTTCTGGTGCTCTAGTCGTGAGAACAATATCATTCCCATAATTACAAAGTTGTCCAAAGTAGAAAACTCCAGACTCCACTTGAAGGTGATGTTTCCGGCTCCATCAGCAGTTTTTATTTTTATTTTTTTTGGCTGTGCTGGGTCTTCGTTGCTGCGCACAGGCTTTCTCTAGTTGCAGCGAGCGGGGGCTACTCTTCATTGCGGTGCACGGGCCTCTCATTGTGATGGCTTCTCTTGTTGTGGAGCACGGGCTCTAGGCGCGTGGGCTTCAGTAGTTGTGGCACGTGGGCTCAGTAGTTGTGGCACGAGAGCTCAGTAGTTGTGGCGCACGGGCTTAGTTGCTCCACGGCATGTGGGATCTTCCCGGACCAGGGCTCGAACCCGTGTCCCCTGCACTGGCAGGCGGATTCTTAACCACTGCGCCACCAGGGAAGTCCCATCAGCAGTTTTTAACTTGATCTGACAGCATCAAAACTTGGATCAAAAGACAAGGAAAACCAAAAATCATCTGGGCAGTAGAAAAGCACTGAGGCTCCGGCTTTAATCACAATTAAGTAGAATTCCCAGATAGGACATCTGCACCGGCTAGTTCAAGTGCTTCCACAGCAACTGCCCTTCCAGTGATTGTACGAATTGCTCCTGTCATTCATTCATTGAACAAATAGTCCTTGCAGAGCTGGCAGTAGGGAGACAGCATAGACTGAAGACTTGGATCTTGCCCCAGAAATGCCACTTGGACAAGTGCTACAGACAGAGGGGCGATGGCACTGTGGTCTGTGGTCTGGGAGGCCGGGAAGCCTTCCTGAGGAGGTGACAAAGTGCTGAGATGTGAAGACGGTAGGCAGGAACTAAATGAAGAGAGGGTGGAAGGGTGTCCTGGGCAGGAGGAACAGCATGCACAAAGCCGCGCAGCAGGGAGGAGCTGGTGGGAACGAGCTACCAAAGGCAACAACGCTTTCACGGGGAAATAGCAAATAGTACCCCCCTGGGATTAAGGAAGAGGGCAACATCCGGACACGTCTGCCTCACATGGGGCTTCAGGGATGCTCCAGAGGCGTATTGCGAACCATGCCTCCTGACACACAGTCGAATATGACACGTGTTATTGAATTTTGCAATAGGAAATGTAAAGCCCATGCGGTTTTATTAAGACATTTCTATCAAATTTTCCTTTGACTTGCCCTTCCAAATAATACACCGAATGATGCTTCGCTTAATTTTCAAGTTGATGAAGCTTCCTTTCCTATTGCTAATTTAAGTCACTTAAAGTGATTTTTTAGTAATCTGGGAGAGAGAGTTTTGCCTTTCTTGATTGAAAATATCTTTGAGCCAATAGAATACCGCATGAAATTATTCAGGAACTCTCAGGCCCTAGAGTCAAGGAAATCTTTTTTCTTTTTTAAAATCCCAGCTTTCAAAGAATTTTCTCCAAACTCTTTTTTTTTTTAACATCTTTATTGTAGTGTAATTGCTTTACAATGTTGTGTTAGTTTCTGCTTTGTAACAAAGTGAATCAGCTATACATATACGTATATCCCCATATCCCCTCCCTCTTGCGTCTCCCTCCCACCCTCCCTATCCCACCCCTCTAGGTGGTCACAGAGCACCGAGCTGATCTCCCTGTGCCGTGCGACTGCTTCCCACTAGCTATCTATTTTACGTTTGGTAGTGTATATATGTCCATGCCACTCTCTCACTTTGTCCCAGCTTACCCTTCCCCCTCCCTGTGTCCTCAAGTCCATCTCTACATATGTGTCGTTATTCCTGTCCTGCCCCTAGGTTCATCAGAACCTTTTTTTTTGTAGATTCCATATATATGTGTTAGCATACGGTATTTGTTTTACTCTCTCTGACTTACTTCACTCTGTATGACAGACTCTCGGTCCATCCACCTCACTACAAATAACTCAATTTCGTTTCTTTTTATGGCTGAGTAATCGTCCACCAAACTCTTACAACAATCTTACTGAAAAGAGTTACTGAACTCTCAGCTGGCTACCAATGACTTATCTCCACTAATTAAACATAAAAACGTGTCTGGCTTCTTTGCGTCAACGTGTGTAATTCCAATAATCATCATACTCTATATTTATACAGATTTCTGTCTTATTTATACTTCCCAACAGCCTACAACTGGTGGATGGTGGGGAGATGATCTCTGGGAATGATAAAATAAGATTGCCCTCTTGTGGGACTTCCCAGGTGGCACAGTGGTTAAGAATCCGCCTGCCAATGCAGGGGACACGGGCTTGAGCCCTGGTCTGGGAAGATCCCACAAGCCAGGGAGCAACTAAGCCCGTGCGCCACAACTACTGAGCCCGCGAGCCGCAACTACTGAAGCCTGCGAGCCACAACTACTGAAGCCCGCGCGCCTAGAGCCCGAGCTCCACAACAAGAGAAACCACTGCAATGAGAAGCCTGCGCACCACAACGAAGAGTAGTCTCTGCTCGCCGCAACTAGAGAAAGCCCGCGTGCAGCAACGAAGACCCAACGCAGCCAAAAATAAATAAATAAATTTTTAAAAAAGATTGCCCCTTCGTTTTAAACCATAAAATAGGGACGGAGGAATTCAGGTTGTGTTACTCGCGAGATGGATCACCTAGAATAAGTTAATTAACTTCTCTGTGCCTCGATTTGCCTGTGTGTAAAATTGCCTAAGTAATAGTAGTACAGAGAAAGCCCGCGTGCAGCAACGAAGACCCAACGCAGCCAAAAATAAATAAATAAATTTTTAAAAAAGATTGCCCCTTCGTTTTAAACCAAAAATAGGGACGGAGGAATTCAGGTTGTGTTACTCGCGAGATGGATCACCTAGAATAAGTTAATTAACTTCTCTGTGCCTCGATTTGCCTGTGTGTAAAATTGCCTAAGTAATAGTAGTACCTACTTCATGGGCTGTGCACAGCTCCCAGAACAGTGCCTTGGCCTAAGTTGGCCATCAGGACTGCTGACTGTTCGTCTTAAGAAGTGGGATAAGGGTGCTCAAACCGCAGCAGCCTCACCTGGCTGGTAGGGGAGCGGGCAGGGCGCTGCAAACAGCAGGCGCCAGGTTTCAGAGGCAAGGAGGCCACAGGGCTTCCAGCAAACTCGAAGAAGCTCAGGGGAGGAATGGTGCCTCGTATTATTTTTTAATCACTCATGACACTGTGTGGCCTTTTTTTCTCATCCTCACGTCACACATACGGAAGTCCAGCGTCAGAGGAGCTGGGGCCGAAACATGACGGATCCACTGCAAAGCTGGTGCCCTTGGAAACTAGTGGCTCCAAGCTCCTGACTGACAGTATCTTCGGGAGTTTGGAAATCCAGAAATCATGCTGAGGTTCAAATAATTCCAACACCCTTCATACTCGTTACTCGTTATAAAATTTTGTTTTGTAAAAAAAAAAAAAAAAAAAAAATTGAGTTTAGTTGTATCTATATAACTGTGACCTATAGACCAACTCTGTCCAATACAAATACTATGTGAGACACACGTATTTTACGTGTTCTTGTAGCCATGTTTAAAAAGCAAAAGGAAACAGGTGAAATTAAGTTTAATTATATTTTATTTAAACCAGTATAACCAAATGGTTATTATATCAATATTTAACCAATATAAAACTATTAATGAGATTTTGCTTCTTTTTATTCATACTCATTCTCCAACGTCTAGCACATCTCAATTTGGACAAGTCCCATTTCTAGTGTTTAAAAGACACATGCAGGCAGTGGATAGTATATTAGGGCAGCTGTAGAGAATAGTCACACACGGGAAAACACCAGCAAATACTGGGTGTAGCGTTTGAATACTGTAACACTTGGCTCTCCTAGCAAGGTTAATAACACTACACCGAATCACTTTTGAAGTTGCCAGTTAAAGAACTAATTTTGCTTCTAAAACTTATTTCTTGGAACACCTCTCAAAGGATTTGTAAAGTATACAATGCATACAAACATCAGTAGTTATTTTATTTGCAAGAGTAACTCGCCATTAGCAGCAGACAAACCATAAGCACACATACAGCCATAGTACAGCAGCTGATGACATCATGACCACCCTGAGTTCCTTTCCCGGTTCCCGGAAAGGTCAGCCTTCACCTTCCCCTCCCCCTACTCGGCTCTTGCCTGACGTCAGTGGGTTGCTTGGATCAAGCAACATCTCTAAGTAGATTGTTAAGCTTTAATCCTTTCAGGAGAATTATAATACTTTTTCCAGTTTTCCCAATTTCTTGATTGATTTTTCTTGGGACTCATTAAAACGTATACATTTCCCGAGAAATGCTAGGAAGACATTTCTGCACGGAAACACCACCCTTTCTGGGCTTTGCTATTGTGACCCCCGCGACAAAGATGATCTGGTCCCCTTGGATGGCTGTGTGCAGCAGACAAGACTTTGAACAAGAGTAAAAGTGATTTCATCCTCTCCATCTTTGATGTGTTTAAAGATTTTCTTTCCTTTTAGTTCAGCCTAGGGTTTCTATAAAAAAAAATACACTACACTTGTGTTAATAATTTAAATGTGTGAACACTAGGTAATTTAATGGGAAGAGGGTGGAGAGAGCTGTCCTACTAACAAAGGTTACTTAATGGGAACTTACATCAATAAGTAATATTATTGCCATTGTCTTGACCTGTTGCACGGCAGCAAGAGCACGAAACTGGAACAAACATCGAGTTTCCTCCACCCACATGTATCTCCCATGACCACGTACTCAAACAACACTATGTCTTACCCACAGAATCCATTTGTATCGAGGGAATATGGTGCACAGCTAAAATCCGAATTTCCTTGTCTTAAGATGAAGGGTCAGATGTAACAAAATACGATTAGGAAAATTTATTCCAAAATGAAGTATTTCATATGAACAGGCTATGAGTTAGAAACTTTAAAAAAAGTAAATAAATGCTATGAAAGGTCTCTTATAAAATTCTTATTCAATGAGGTCATAGCCTGAGTTAGGTGGTTAAGAAAAATATGTAGGGAATCATAACAAATGATAATAGTCCAACTGAATTTAAAATATGTAAACATTCATTCAGTAATCTTTTGGTGTAAGGCCAAGCTCTTTTCTTTCTGTATGGTCTGCTGATTGGAGTGCCTTGTTATCTTTTTTTTTTTTTTTGGCTGCGTTGGGTCTTCGTTGCTGTGCACAGGCTTTCTCTAGTTGCAGCGAGCGGGGGCTACTCTTCGTTGTGGATGCAGTACATGGGCTTCTCATTTGGTGGCTTTTGTTGCAGAACACGGGCCCTAGAGCGTGCGAGCTTCAGTAGTTGCATCTCATGGGCTCAGTAGTTGTGGCTCGTGGGCTCTAGAGCGCAGGCTCAGTAGTTGTGGCGCACGGGCTTAGTTGCTTCATGGCACATGGGGTCTTCCCGGACCAGGGATCGAACCCGTGTCCCCTGCATCGGCAGGCAGACTCTCAACCACTGCGCCACCGGGGAAGCCCTATATCAACTTTTGAGCCTGGCTTTCACTCAGCCTAATGCTTTGGAGATTCACCAAATTGTTGCCTGTATCATGAATGGTCATTCCTTTTTAGGGCTGGGCAATATTCCATCATATGGATATACCACAGTTTGCTTATACAGTCACTTTATGAAAGGCATTTGGGTTGTTTCCAGTCTGCGCTGTTATGAATAGGGCTGCTAGAAACATTCGTGTGTAGGTTTTTGTGTGACCGTAAGCTTTCCTTTTTATAGGGTAGATATACAGGAGTGGGATTGCTGGGTCATACATCAAGTGTATGCTTAGTTTTATAAGAAACTGCCAAACCAATTTCCTGAGTGTATTTCCGTCAATAATATATGAGTTCCAGTTGCTCTGATTCTCACCAGCACTTGGTATTGTCAGTAGTTTTAATTTTAATTTTTCTAATAGGGGTGTAGTGCTACCTCATAATGGCTTAAATTTGGGCCTTCCTAATGGTTAACGGCGTTGTACATCTTTTCATGTGTTCACTTATCATCCTTATAGCTTCTCTGGTGAAGTGTCCGTTCATGTCTTTTACCCATTTTTTAATTGGATTGTTACTTTTTTATTATTGAATTTTGAAAATTCTTTATATATTCTGAATAAAGCCTTGTCAATATGCAATTTGCAAGAATCTCCTCCCAGTCTGTAGCTTATCTTTTCATTCTCTCAACAATATTTTGTGCAAAGTGTATGTTTTTAATTTTGCAAAGATCCAGTTTATCAATGTTTTCTTTTTTTAAAAAATATTTTTTTGATATGGACCATTTTTAAAGTCTTTATTGAATTTGTTACAATACTGCTTCTGTTTTTTTTTTTGTTTATTTTGGTTTTTTGGTCACAAGGCATGTGGGATCCTAGCTCCCTGACCAGGGATCAAACCCACACCCCCTGCACTGGAAGGCAAAATCTTAACCCCTGGACCGCCAGGGAAGTCTCCATATCAATGTTTTCTTGCATGGCTCATACTTCAGGCGTCATGTCTCTTTGCCTTGCCCCCGGTCACAAAGATTTTCTTCTAGAAGTTTTACAGTTTTACACTGTACATGTAGATCCATTTTGAGTGAAATTTTGTATGAGATGTGGGGCATAGGTCAAAATTTATATTTTTGCTTATAGACATCCAATTGTCCCAGCAGATTTGTTGAAAAACTATCCTTCCTCCATTGAATTGCTTTTTACCTTTGTCAGAGATCAGTTGGGCATGCGTGGGTGGGTCTATTTCTAAACTATTTTGTTCCATTGATTTATCCCTTCATCAATATCACACTGTCTTGATTACACTGTGTAGTGTGATTCACCAACTTTATTCTTTTTCAAAGTTGTTTTAGCTATCCCAATCCCTTTCCCTTTCCATTTAAAATTTAGAATCAGCTTGTCCATATACAATACAGCTGGGATTTTGACTGGAATTGCACTAAATCTATAGATCTATCTGGGGAAAATTGGTATCTTTACTATGTTGAGTCTTCCAATAAATGAGCATGGTATGTCTCTCCTTTTATTTACATCTTCTTTGATATTTTTTCTTCATTGTTTTGTAGTTTTCAGCATACAGATCCTGTACATGTTTTGTTAGACTTATACGTAAATATTTCATTTTTTCTGAGGTATTATAAATACTGTTTTTTTTAATGTGGCCTCAAATTATAGATTGCTAGTATATAGAGATGGTTTATTTTTCCCACACTTATTTTTAAACAAAAAATATTTTACGTAACTTGCCTTTATAGAGTATTTCCAAAACATTCTATTTTATATTCATGGAAATAACAACTCTTTTCACATTATGATATTATTGGTTTGTATAGCATACAATTAAATTGTGTAATTATTATAATATGTACAATTGGTATGAACAGGTTCGGGAACAAACTCAGCCAACTCTTGGTAAGCATACACCTCGACTGGTGAGGGCGGAGGTGTGTCTGTGTATCACAGTGGTCTCTGAGTCTGTGTATGACAGCGTGGTCTCTTAGTCCGTGTATCACAGTGGTCTAGTAGTCCGTGAACTACGGTAGTCTACTAGCTTCAAGGAGTCACCATACCCATGGAAAAATAGAGTAAATGAAGGGTAGACTAATCTAGAGAGTTCGTTAAGTGAAGGTCATTTAAGAGAACTTCCACTAAAAGACCTGCATAAAAGAGACAAGGAGGAGACAAGAAAGCCCAGCTTCCGTGATTACGTTTAAATATACAATTAATGATATATCTTGAGCACATAAGCAATATATTTTATACTCACCACAATATTTCTACTGAAGGAGAATTTAAAGAGAAAAGAGCTACTGCCATCATGTTTTTGAAGACTATTTAATCTTAGTGGAAAAGACCTTAACTATAATAGTAAGCAAAAGAACTTATGACACAAAATGTTACATGCCACGTGATCCCAAATGTGTTTAAAAAAAACATGTATTTAGTTATAGGAAAAGGTGAAAAATACACCCAAATGTTTGTAATAATTATCTATGGCTGTTGGGATTATGGTCAACTCTCATTTTCTTTTTTATTTTTTTAACAGTTTTATATTTTTACAATGACCATGTGTTATTTTTTTACAATCAGAGGAAATATTATTTTGTAAAAGAAGAGCAATTCTTTACTTACTTTATGTGCCTCATTTAAATGTCAGACAACAATACTTCCATTGTTTTCTTGGGTTGTAATAAAAATGATTACATGGTTTGGGCATTTCCTATCAATTTCCTGTGTCTTTTCAGGAATCAAGCAAACTGCTCTAGTTTCTGCCATTTGGTAAATTACATTAATGGTTGTGACCACCATAATTATAAAGCCTTTACAAAACTTTATAATTTATTTATTTATTTAATAGCTGTCTAATCCAATAATAATAGCTATTTAGAGATGTTAATACTTATTTAATATTTATTTCATCACTGTGAAAATTTTAAGGAATTATACATAGAGCTCAGGGCCGGTTTCACGTTCGTCCCCTTCACAACCAAGCAACTCCTCGTTTTGGCTGAAGGCGTAAGCCTCACTGTGGAGAGACTACAGTTTTTGTCAAACCAGAAACCATTAAGGACAGTTATTTCACTCTTTGTCTTCATTTCCTTGCATGGGCTAGAGTTTGTTGACAGTTGTCAGAGTTACACGTAAAATTCCCGCGTCAATAGCAGGGGCTTTGCAAAATAAGCTTCAGAGCATCATGCAGTTTCTAAGGCAACTCTCTCTCCTGGTCACTGGTTCTTTCTTTGTCAGTTCCCTTGGATCTGTGGTTCTTAACCTTTGCTAGGTCATGATAGCCTCAGTCATCTGGCACAGACATTAAAATCTCTCTAAATTCTCCCATCACCAAGTCTGGCTCTCACATCTGTCACCCAATCATTGATTCTCTTCCAGACAAGTTTCACAACCGTCTTCTCCTCCCCGTCCCAGTCTCAGCTCAGGCCCCATCTTCCCTCACCTTTAGCCTCACCAATAGCCTCCAAACTGGCCTCCCTGACTCCATTCTCCTCGTTATCATCCATCATCTGCGCCAACACACTGGAGTCATTTTCCTGAAAACAAACCTGCCCCTGTGCCCCTTTGCCTGAAGATGGTCCTTTCTGCAGTCCCTCTCTTTACCTTCCACAGCTGGGGAAGGTGGTCTTGGTCCATCAGCCTGCACAGCCCAGGCAGGCCGAGAGGGGCAGAGGCTGAGAGCACACTGCACACACTGATGAGCGAGGATGCTTTTGATCCCCCTTAGAGCAGTGAGAGGTTGCTTGGCCGTGCCATCATGTGTCTCTCCGGGAACCACTTTCCCTGCTACAGATCTATCCATCCCCTCGGAAGCAGGGCTCAGGCCCAGGAAAGTGGACCGAGGTGGCGTGTGGCCACATCTGCGGACGTGCCCGGGAGCCCCGCGGTCACAAGGATGATGAATTTGGAGGAGGGTGAGCTCGGGAAGCCTGGCAGGTGACAAGAGAAGGACGGAGGGAAGCTCATGCTTTCACAACGTTTCTCAAACCTCAGAATCCCCCGGGGAAGCCTTGAGACATCCCCAGGCCCCACCCACCCTATTAAATCAAAATCTCTGCGGTAGGACCAGGGATCTGCCCTCTTTTACCGCCCCCCCCCCCGCCCCCACCAGGTGATGCCCTGTGCAGCAGACGAGAGCGCCGGGGTTTCACAGATTTGGGGTTTTCAGGAAGGTTTCTGGGTGGAGCCTGGGGGTCACAGTGACCTCTCAACCTCATGGGTGGGATTGGCAGGCCACCTGTCCACACGTTTGTCCTTGAGCCTTTGGAGATGCATTTTAAAAGCCTCTCACTGTCTTCCTCCCCATTCAGCAGAAGAATTTTCAATCCATTTTCTTTTTGACACCCATTACATTTAAAACCCACCTGGTCCGGCATGGAGCATCCTGAAACAAGTTTAGGTTGTTGACCGGACAAGGAAGGGAACAAGCTGCCAGGCCAGGCTCTTCCTCAAGGAAAACAGAAGGGTCAGGAGAGACCATCTTCATCATCACTGGCCCTGAAACTCTATCCGAGGTTTCCGAGGCCGTTCTGAGTCCCCCGATCGCTTGGCTGGTCCCTGGGCACGGCTGCTTGCTCAGAGCCCCCATTTCCTGCTGGGCATCTGCTGGGGCTCCGGGTGGGAGGGAGGGGAGAAACCTCAGGATGACCAGCAGCTCCAAACCCCGCAAGGGTGGCATTTGTTCATGAAAAACCAGCCCCGCGTCTGTCCACACAGCAGCTCGGGAGCAGGGCCAGGGTGAGAGGTGGTGCTTGCCACTGGCTACCTCTGTTTTCAGCCCCGCCGCCCCGCTGGAGCCCCGGAGGGCCTGAGTCAGCCAGCATCTGCCGTTGTTATTCAAGAGCTCAGAACATCACCGAAGGGGCACGGTAAACCCCTGAGCTGGGAGTGCTGTCTTCACATCAATACAGCATATGTCCAGGCAGCCCTGCTGCCCGTGAGAACCAGGGGGTTTCTATTCTAAGCCCAGTCCCTGCAGCTCCCCACGCTGGGAGGAAACGCACACGGACTCACGCTCACAGCGTGCTAGTAAGACCAGGCGAGCTGAATCCATTCCGGCTACACTGACATCCAGCGCCTGCGTGGTGAGATCTCGGGGCAGCGTGGGCGCTGAAGGAGCTCTGCTGATCACACAGGGACGTGATCCCACTCCGAGCATATTCTGGGGTAGGGTTACTTTTCACGTTCTTCCTCTGTTTCTTTTTTATTGAAGTAGAGTTGACTTACAAGGTTGTGTTAATTTCTGCTGTACAGCAAAGTGACTCAGGTATACATATACATATGTATATATTGTTTTTCATATTCCTTTCCATTATGCTTTATCCCAGGATATTGAATATAGTTCCCTGTGCTATACAGTAGGACCTTTTTGTTTATCCATTCTTATATATAATATTTGCATCTGCTAACCTCAAACTCCCAATCCTTCCCTCCTCCATCCTCCTCCTTGGCAACCACAGGTCTGTTCTCTATGTCTGTGAGTCGAGTGACAGATATTTTTATTATCCCAGGATATTGAATATAGTTCCCTGTGCTATACAGTAGAAACTTGTTGTTTATCCATTCATTCTTTTTTGTTTTTTAAGAAACTTGTTGTTTATCCATTCATTCTTTTTTGTTTTTTAAGAAAACGCAGCAGTTACACACGTCTTTAAAAATCACCTTTGGGCTCACATTTAATGCATTCTCTTTCTCAAAAAGAATAAAATGACACGAACATCAGCACTGTCCGTGGGAATTCCGGAACATACAGTGCCTTTGAGCTGCTGAAAACCCTGCAGGGTTTCGTGTCTCCTTGAAACAATACACTCCTTTGGGGGTGAACCAAACCAGAGGCGGGTGTCTTCTGGAAGACAGGAGGCCCACTTGTAGATGAGGGAGCTGGGAAAACTTCGTTTGGGGGAGGGTGAATGGACTCGTGACTTCCGAGTCTCTGATGGCGCAGGGATGGTGCCTTGGGGCACTGAAGGAGCCCCAAGGAAAAGCCACTTGAAAGCTTTCAGCCACATTTTAATGATGTGTAACTGTTTCCTGAGGATCAAGAGGGCATTCTACCCACGGGGGATGCTAAAAATATTCTGTGGGAAGAAAGGAGAAAGGGAGAAAAGAAAGAAGGGATGAAAGGAAGGAAAGAAAAGGGATCATGCAAAGCACTAGAAATAAACATTCTGCTCAGCTCAGGAAAGAAGCGAAGTAGAACACCTACTGTAGATGGGGCTTTGCAGCAAACACGCCCGGCTCTTCCCTCCTAATTCTGTCACCCTGAGTACTTTATTTAACCTTTCTAAGCCTCAGTTTCCTCATCTGTAAAATGAGCCTTTCTTCACAAGAATTTGGTGAGGGTCGATGAACACAAAAGAGCTTCTGGGCTTCCCTGGTGGCGCAGTGGTTGAGAGTCCGCCTGCCGATGCAGGGGACGCGGGTTCGTGCCCCGGTCCGGGAGGATCCCACATGCCGCGGAGCGGCTGGGCCCGTGAGCCACGGCTACTGAGCCTGCGCGTCCGGAGCCTGCGCTCCGCAACGGGAGAGGCCACGGCAGAGGGAGGCCCGCGTACCGCAAAAAAAAAAAAAAAAAAGAGCTTCTGCATTTGTAACGATGCTAAAGGCAGACGCCAGGCAGCCCTTTCTAAGAAGCTTTACGTATGCGATTTGTCCAGTTTTCACAACAGTCCTACAAAGTTCCCGCCCCACCCAGAGAGGACAAAACCGAGGCCCAAGACGTGCTCAGCTAAGCCAGTGAGTGGCAGGGCTTGGACGTGAACCCATGGGAGTCTGGCTCCCTGTTCTGTGCGGGAACCCTCCCTTCCTCACCGTCCTATTTTGCAACAGCTTTTCTCTTGGCTATTTCACGGGTGAGATGAATATTCTTACCATTTGAAAGGTTTCAAACCACATTGAAAAGCGGTGTGGTTGGCTAAACCTGGGCTCTGTACGATTTGGGGCTTCTCAGTGGATTCGACTCATTCAGGCTCAGTTCGTTGTTAATGGACCTAACTGAGCCATGCCGGCACCTTGTAATCCGAGCCCCGAAAGTATGAAAATTAAATCCACCGATATTTTCAAGGTTCAAAGTTTGCATTGGTAAAACAGGGAAACAGAAGTTTCACAGCACAATGGCAGCTTTCCAAGAACAAATACCTTTATTAGTGGGGAAAATTGGCCTTTTGGGTCACTTAACATTGGCTCTTCAAGAAGGAGCAAGTGTATAAAATTGACCTTATGTTGTTCGTGATGGTGTCCAGCTGGGCCATAGTACATTTTACACCAGTGTTTAAAAATAACGCCATACAGTGGGAACCGATGCAGTCCTAAAGGGAGAGGAACCTTGGGAGGGTCTGGTTTCCTCTGGGCTTGGAACAGACAGGCACGTCTCATGGGCTCTGGTCCCATCTCTAGCATTTGGACATTACCTCTCTCCCAGGAGGGAAAGTGGTTCGCTAGAAACAGCTTGGCAGTCACAGGTTCGCCCAGGTGCCAGCCTGAGAATCATTGTCCTACACTGAGGATTTTCTTCCCACTGGGCAGAGATGAGAGAAGTCTGGACTTGTCTGGGAATATGACCCCATTCATGCTCAGATATTTTTAGAGTAACTCCCTAACCCCAGCCTTTCAGTAGCCCTCCAGGGACATGCTGATTTAATTCCTGTAAGTTTTAGGATGTTAAAACAGGAAGTACTCGCAACACAGATCTGGAATTTACCCTTTGTGTCTGGTGTCTGCTCACTCCGGTTAATTAAAAGTGCTGTCAGTGAACCGTTCTCAGCAGGATGTTTAGATCCGCTGCTCCGTGTGTCGGATCGCACAGTGATCCATCACCACCTCGCCAAGTCCAGACCGTCCTGGTCTTTTGACGTTTTCTTGCTGTCGCCTTTCAGCCCTAATAAGGCAGTTTATTAGGGAGATTTCCTCTGGAATCTCACTGTTTACGCAGTGATGAAGATTATCAAGATGAATGCAGAGGAGCCCACCGCCCTCTGCCATCTCAGAGCCGTGCAGCCACCCCATGCCTCGTGCTGATAGACTTACCGGTAATTATTGCAGCAGATAAGCAGTCTTGAAGGAAGCAGAATTTTTCAAGAATTGAGGTGCTTCTGTACCAGAGGGAACTAGGATGTGCCGTGAACTCTGATACTGAATTAGATGGAAGGAATGCAAACACCTCACACGCATTGAGAAAAGTAGTAATCTGTGCGGATAATATCTTAACTAGAGTGTCCGTTTTCTTTCCGCCATACACTGCCAGGGTGACTGACACTGCATTTTCATGTTTCGTACTGGGGGAAAAGTGCGTGGTGTGTGGTAGGACGCGTAGGAGCGTGTCGTAACAAAGGGTTCGGGGCACTTTTTTTTTTTTAACCTAAATGTGCACCCAGGCACACACTATTCACACTTGCTGCCTCCAAGATAAATTGCATTTTGATTTTTCCAGTCAGTCCAAAGGGTTGAAACAGTCAGCATTAGACCTTTGATAGCAGATCGATGAGTAGATAATGGAGATGCATTTGTTCACGAGGCTGAGACGCTGACTGTCCACCGTGGTCATCCCGAAGATGTCTGGCTCGGAGTCAAGACGTGGACTGTTCCATCTCCAGGCTCAATTCTGCAGCAGACCCGCAGAGACCCAGTCGGTGTTCTTGGCCTGTTCCAGGAGCATTCAGTTAATCGAAGTCTACTAATGGTCTCTTATTTGACATGAATGGCCGAGCTGGGAATTTGGTGCCTAATTTCTGCAGGCCACAAGGAGTGGTTTGTGACCAAGAGCTGTTGTATTGCAAGAGAAAGGGGAGAATGAAATGTTTCAGAACAATTAATAGGATAAGATACTTGGCTCCCAGCTTGAGAATAAAAAACAATCTCTTAAGCTCTCTCTCCGTCTTTGTGACCTAAAAAACTTAACGGCCAGAGACTAGAGGCACAGAGCAAGAGGGCTTCTCGAAAGTTTTCCACCAGAGCAATTAATCGATTGCCAAAACTGGTGGAAAGTGTGTTCACCTGACAGTGAGAAACGGAGACCAGAGGTTGAGCCAGGGTTTGTATATTTCAGGGCCAAAGCGCTTACCTGGCTGGACGCTTGCTCACCTGCTTTTGAGGCAGGAAGCAGCCTGCTTGGGGACGTGACCAAGTTGACTGACCGCTCTTGAAGCCTGTGCAAGGATTTATCGGTGAGGCAGCGGGTGAATCCACTTGATCGGAGAAGCCTCTTTTACCCAGTTGGCTTCAAAGACCCAACCGCGATGTCATTTTCCCATGATCTGATCGTTTCATGTTCCTTCCTCCGCGGATAGACGTTTTCAGAAAAATTTGGTACTTCTTGTCTGCACACCGTTAGAAGGTCTTGCTGTCATCAGTGCTGGTCTGAGTGTCTGGAGAACAGAAGTCTGGGGCCACGTCTGCCACTCACTCACCGTGACACGGGTCGGCCCCTGACTGTCCTCGGCCTTGTCTCCTCAGCTGTAAAAGGAGGAGCTGAACCCCATCAGCTGTAGGTTCTCCGCTCTTTCTCTGAGCAGCCAGCGTTCCTACCTGTCATTAAAGTCCCTGAACGGACCCCACCCCGCCTTCCCAACTTTATCACCATCCCCGGCTCTGCCAAACGCTCCTGTTGCGCCAGGCACGTGGCACCCGCTCTGTCGCCGCGCCCTTCATCCCACTGCCCTCTGGGCCCGGCTGCCTCCTTCTCCTTTCTCGACTTTTCTGAGCTCTGCCCCTGGGGCAGCACTCGGAGACCCAACCCCACCTCGACTTCCCGCAGAGCCAGCGGTGACTGTTTCGTACAGGTGTAATCCAAATCCAGGTTTTATCCAAACAAGAAGATTCAAGGCCAAAAAGTAGCCTGAAATTTGCTGACTGCGGTGATCACGGACGAGCCCAGGTGGCTGGCTCTCCCCCTGGAACTCTACCCTAGAAGCCGGAAGATAGCTGACGGTTCCCAGAATTGAGAGCAAGAATTGTGAGCCACCTCTGGGAAGACAGAACCGGAGCCCTGGGACCCAGAGCGGGAGAGCCGGGGGCGCGGGTGCGTTGCGGAAAGCTTCCGCGTTATGGCCCGCCCCCTTCTTTTCTCCAGCACCACTCCCACTTTTATTGGGGGGCGGGGGGAGGTGGGGAGGAAGACCGATAACAGCAGCTTAGAGCCAGTCAAAGGTGAGAAGACAGAATGCGGACATCCCAGAGCCTGGCAGGGGTGAGGAGCGAAGGAGGGCCGACAGTGGAAGAAGCAGCAGGGGCCCGCCCACCTCCAAACACTCCTTGTCCCCGCTCCTGTCTGCCACCCTTCCGCGGGGCGGATCTTAGAAGACGGAAGCGCCCCCCACCCCCCGCAGGCTGCCCCGCGGCAAAGAGCGGGCAGGGGCTGTTGGACCCACGTTGTAACCCCGGAAGGTCCTTCCAGACCCCACCCCTACCACTCATCCCTGAGTTCAGGAAGCAGCACAAAAGCTAGGGCCCTAGCTTTTTTTAAAAAATCAGCTTTATTTAATTTACATAAAATGAAATTTACTGACGTTTTGACAAATCGGTATATTTGTGTAACCACCGATCGATATGGAATCATTTCATCACTTCACAAAGTTCATCAGCGAGACCCTTTACAGAATCCCCTCCCCCCCCCGCCCCCCTGCCCCCCCGCCCCCCAAACCGGGTCTGCTCTCTACCTTTACAGTTTTGCCTTTGCTAGAATTCCACAATTTCGTATAAATAGGATCGCATGATACGGCCTCCTTGGGGTCTGGCTTCTTTCGCTGAGCATGATGCTTCTGAGACTCTTCCGGGTCGCTGAGTGGATTGGGAGTTTGTTTCTTTTTATCGCTGAGGGGTCTTGCGTTGTACGGATGCACCAAAATGTGACTAGCCATTCAGTTGACAGACTTTGCAGTTGTTTACAAATTTTGGCTGTAAGAAAGCTGTTATAAGCACTTATGTACAACTTTTCCCTTTGGGGGGTTAATACCTAGGAGCCAGAATGCTGGATCATATGGAACAGAGAGGTTTAACTTTATTTAAAAAACTGCCAGGGGGCTTCCCTGGTGGCGCAGTGCTTGAGAATCTGCCTGCTAATGCAGGGGACGCGGGTTCGAGCCCCGGTCTGGGAGGATCCCACATGCCGCGGAGCAACTAGGCCCGTGAGCCACAACTACTGAGCCTGCGCGTCTGGAGCCTGTGCTCCAAAAAAAAAACAACAACAACTGCCAAAGGACTTCCGACAGTGACTGTACAATTTTGCAGTGTCAGCAGCAACGTTTGAAAGTTCCAGTCGCTCCACATCCTGGTCAACACTTGGTATGATCAGGGGTTTTTTTTCTTTTAACTTCAGATATTCTAATAGTGTATATTAGTGTCTTTGTGGGGTTAAAAAAATTTTATTTATTTTTTGGCTGCGTTGGGTCTTCATTGCACACGGGCTTCCTCTAGTTGCGGCGAGCGGGGGCTACTCTTCTTTGCAGTGTGCGGTCTTCTTATTGCGGTGGCTTCTCTTGTTGTGGAGCGTGGACTCTAGGCGCGCGGGCTTCAGTAGTTGTGACACACGGGCTCAGTAGTTGGGGCGCATGGCTTAGTTGCTCCGTGGCATGTGGGATCTTCCCGGACCAAGGATCGAACCCGTGTCCCCTGCATTAGCAGGTGGATTTTTAACCACTGTGCCCCCAGGGAAGTCCTCTCTGTGGTTTTAATGTGCATTTCTCTTATGACTAGTGATCTAATGTTGAGCATCTTTTTTTGTGTGTTTTTGACATCGTGTATCTTGTTTGGTGAAGGCACTGTTCAAATATTTTCCCCATTTTTTTTTAACTCTGTTGTCTGATTATTGAGTTGCAAGAATTCTTTATATATTCTGAATACTAGTACTTTATTAGGTATATGTTCTCTCAGTCTTTTTATTTTCTTAAGAGTGTCTTTCAAAGATTCAAAGTTGTTGAGTTTAATGAAGTCCAATTTATCATTTTTCCTTTTACATTTGTTCTGTTTTGGGGTCATGTCTAAGAATTCTCTGCCTAATTCAAGATGGCAAAGATTTTCGTCATGAAATTCTATAGTTTTACCTTCACAGTTGGGTATATGATCCATTTGGGGTTAATTTTTTATATGGTGTAAGTGTCGAGGCCCATGTTTTTCCATATGGATGTCCGGTTATTCCAGCACCATTTGTTGGAAAAACTATCCTCTCCCTATTGAAATACCTTGGCAGCTTTGCCAAAAAGCAGTTGACCATATGGGTGTGGTCTATTTTTAGATTCTCTCTTCTGTTCCACTGATATATATATGTTTATCCTCACACAATTACCACAATGTCTTGATTACTGTAGCTTTGTACGAAGTCTTTTTTTTTTGTTTAAATATAAATCTTTACTTATTTATTTTTGGCTGCATTGGGTCTTCATTGCTGCACGCGGGCTTTCTTTAGTTGCGGCGAGTGGAGGCTACTCTTTGTTGTGGTGCACGGGCTTCTCAATGCAGTGGCTTCTCTTATTGCAGAGCACGGGCTCTAGGCACAGGGGCTTCAGTAGTTGTGGCTCGCAGGCTCTAGAGTGCAGGCTCAGTAGTTGTGGCCCACGGGCTTAGTTGCTTCTCGGCGTGTGGGATCTTCCCGGGCCAGGGATTTAACCCGTGTCCCCTGCATTGGCAGGTGGATTCTCAACCACTGAGCCACCAGGGAAGCCCTGTAGTAAGTCTTAAAATTAGGCAGTATAAGTCTCCCAACTTTGTTCTTTCTCAAAATTGTTTTGTCTATTGTAGATTTTTTATATTTCATATATATTTTAGAAATAGATTGCTAATTTCTACTAAAAAATTTGCTGGACTTTTGATTGGAATGATATCAAATCCATATATTGATCTGGGGAGAATTGATAGCATAATAACATTGAAGCCTTCTTATGGGTGATCATGGTGTACGTCTCCATTGAAATTACATCTTTAATTTCTCTCAGAAATGTTTTATAGTTTTCATTGTCCAAATTTTCAACATCTTTTGTCAGAGTTATCCCTAAATATCTCATGTTTTTGGATGCTACTAGAAAGGTTTTAAATTTTTTTCTTTAATATCTAATTTATTGTTGCTAGAAGATAGCAATGCAGGCAAATAACCGTAAAGGTGCTACTTTCAATGTTTGAAGTGACTGAAGGAATAAACCACATACGGTCTCAGTGGAGACGATACTGACCCCAAGGGGGCAGAAAAATTTTACTCTATTAAATAAATACACACACACTGTTATATAAAAAGGGGTCAGTGTAACAGTGGCATTAAAATTTCATGGGGATGGAACAATTATAAAAAATAAAAAAGTTTTTGAAAGGGCTCCTTAGGGGGATGAAAATGAAAAAAATGACTGAGAAACACTGCTTTAGAATGTGTTCATAGTTTCTGGGATGTATGCCACTAAAATATACAGGTATTGTGCTGAGTATTCTGGCACCCAATCTCTCTAAATTTCCTATGTATGGATCAGATTCTAGCAGAGAGAATTAATTAGTCTCATTGACTTTTAACTCAAGATGTATGATTTCAAGAAAGGTTGATTGATACAAATTATAAACAAATTTGAAGTGTCGAACAGCAAGAATTTTAGGTTGATGAAGGCTGGATTTTGCTGTGTTCCTTTAGAAGGTGTTGGTCTGTGTTCTGGCTTGTCGCTGAGTTGCTTGCAGGGTAGACTGATCCTTTACAGGCTTGCTTTCCTGGTTTCCTAGGGTGGACCCAGAGCAACCTTTATTCTAGGGCTCACTTAGCCTCGCTGCAGAGGTGTGGCCCTGCTGAGAACTCTGTCCAGTGCCCTCTGTCTTATAAGGTCTCTCGCAATTGGTGGGATTGTAAACTCCTCCCGGCCCTGTAAGAACTCCAGGAATTGTTCAGCCTATTGCTCTCCAGGGGTTCCTTCCCTGGTGCCATAGAGGCTCTGGTCACTATTCAGTAAAAGACTCCAGGGAACTCCTCTGCCCTCTGGAGCTCTTGTTCCTCTATGGCCATGAGTTCAGCCAATTCTAGCTGCCTCTTCCTCCCCAAATCCTGATCTCCATCTCCCCTCAGTGAGGCTGCTGGGCTCCTACACTCAAGCTTAGAGCCATGAGATGGTTCAACTGTAGGACTCACTTCCTTGTTTCCCTTCTCTCGAGGGTCCCAGTCTTGTGCTGCCTGTTGTCCAATGTTTGAAAACACTTGTTTAGTATATTGGTTTTCCAATTTTTTTTTAAGTTTCTTTTTTGTTTTTTGAATTTTATTTTTTTTATACAGCAGGTTCTTATTACTTATCTATTTTATACATCTTAGTGTATGCACGTCAATCCCAATCTCCCAATTCATCCCACCTCCACCCCCACCCCTGCTTCCTCCCTTGTTGTCCATACGTTTGTTTTCTACATCTGTGTCTCTATTTCTGCCTTGCAAACCAGTTCATCTGTACCATTTTTCTAGATTCCACATATATGCGTTAATATATGATGTTTGTTTTTCTCTTTCTGACTTACTTCACTCTGTATGACAGACTCCAGGTCCATCCACGCCTCTACAAAGGACCCAATTTTGTTCCTTTTTATGGCTGAGTAATATTCCATTGTATATATGTACCACATCTTCTTTATCCATTCATCTGTCGATGGACACTTAGGTTGCTTCCATGTCCTGGCCATTGTAAATAGTGCTGCAGTGAACACTGAGGTGCGTGTGTCTTTTTGAATTACGGTTTTCTCTGGGTATAAATGCCCAGTAGTGGGATTGCTGGGTCATATGGTAATTCTATTTTTAGTTTTTTAAGGAAC
Organism: Physeter macrocephalus; assembly: GCF_002837175.3. Lineage (NCBI taxonomy): Eukaryota > Metazoa > Chordata > Mammalia > Artiodactyla > Physeteridae > Physeter > Physeter macrocephalus. The sequence goes on along the minus strand of NC_041231.1, from coordinate 105,849,153 downwards.
CTCCATACAGTTCTCCATAGTGGCTGTATCAATTTACATTCCCACAAACAGTGCAAGAGGGTTCCCTTTTCTCCACACCCTCTCTTGCATTTGTTGTTTGTAGATTTTCTAATGATGCCCAGTTGTTTTCCAATTTTCTAATTATTTATGGTAGGAAGGGCAATTATTAGCTTTGACAGAACCAAGGAAATATGACCTCAGAGGAACAAATAATGAGATATTTAAAGAATGCAAATACCATAAAGTCACATCATAAACTGAACAAATTACACCAGACAAATAAGAATTAACAGACCAAACAGAGCAAAACATTTAAATAAGCTTATACATATCTTCAGGTATCTGAGCAATGATACTCAAACTATGAAGGTGAAATAATGAGAACCAAATGAAGTTACTGGGTTTTAAAAAGAGAATATTTGACTGCTTCCAGGCGTACTGCAGACTAGACATTCTGGAAAACTTCCCATGGAAAACATCTTGAGGCTCAATAAATTTTTTAATGCTTTAAAGTACCATGTCAAATCCCTAAGCAAGTAAGTCTAGCCTGTACGTCTGCCCTCAACAAATGAAGCATTGAATCAAGTGACCTCGGTGGAAATGAAGGCTGCCCACATTAGGATGTAAGCTCCACAGGGTGGGGACTTCTGATTGCTCGATTTCTGATGGAGCCCAAGCCCTGCAACATTATTTTAATATATCCTGACTATATGGATATATTAAAATAATGAGGAAGCAAGCTTCCCTAAATGAGAGTCAGAAGGGAATAACCCAAAATAAATTTATTTTGTTATTATTATTCTTTTCTTTTGGCCACGCCGCACCACTTGTGGGATCTAGTTCCCCAACCCGGGGTTGAACCTGGATCCTCGGCAGTGAGAGTGTGGAGTCCTAACCACTGGACCACCAGGGAATTTCCCCAAAATAGATTTATACCCCAAAGACTTCAGACACTGGGATTATCTGAAACAAAGTATAAAACAACTATAAATAATCTATTTAAAAATAAAAGATTATCCTAGAAGAAAACCTAAGAGTTTGACATAACTCATAGCTATATTTTTGGGGATCTGTCCTCTCAGGCAAAGGAAGCAAAAGCGAAAATAAGCAAATGGGACCTAATGAAACTTAAAAGCTTCTGCACAGCAAAGGAAACCATTAACAGAATGAAAAGACACCTACTGAATGGGAGAAAATATTTGCAAATGATGTGACAAATAAGGGGTTAATATCCAAAACATATAAACAGCTCATACAAGTCAATATCAAAAAACCTCTTTCTGTTCATCTTGCTTTATTTTTCCTTATGGCTCTTACTGACTATATATATTTATTTACTTTGGTCAATATCCTCGTTCGATTATAAACTTCATGAGAATAGAGATATTTTCTGTTCTCTCCACCATTTATTGAATGATTAAATGAATGAATGGATGATAACTAAGTGACTGACTACAGCAATGCGGGTGGATCTTACAAACGTGTTAAGAAAAATTAAGAAACAATGGAAATTGTAGTACAATGCTATTAATGTAAATTATTAACACAAGCTTCGAGGAAATTCAGTGGGAGAAAGAAAAGTATTTTCAACAAATGGTGCTGGAACAACTGTATGGAAAGAAAAATGAACCTGAACCCTTGCCTCATACTACACATAAAAACTAACTAAAGAGGGGTCATAGGTTTAAACACAAAATTTTAAAATATAAACCTTCCAGAAGAAAATAGAGGAGAATACCTTCTTGAACTTTGGTGAATATAAGCAACATTTTCTTAGGTCATACAAAAAAACACACCAACCATAAAGCAAAACAAAACAAAATCCTGATACAATAGACTTCATTAAAATAAGAACTGTCTGCTTGTCAAGACACCATTAGGAAAATGAAAAGGTAAGTTACGGAGTAGGAGAAAATATTTATAGTACAGAAATCTAAAATATGTATAGAACTTCTAAAAATATTCAATAAAAATATAAACAACCCAATTTTTAAAATGGGCAGAGGGTCTAGACTCTTTGTAGAAGAAGACATGCAAATGGCCTATAAACACATTAAAGATAACCAACATCATAAGCCATCGGGGAATGTCAAGTAAAACTGTAATGAGACGTTCCCACACAGCCACTAAAGTGGACATACGTCAGCATCGCTGGCGGTGTCCAACGGCACCCGATTTGGAAGCAGCTTATATAGTTGACCACGCATTTCCCCAGTGACCCAGCGATCCCACTGCTGGGTATTTATCCAAAAGAACCGAGAACATATGCCCATGTAAAGACGTGCACAAACGTTCATAGCAGCTTCATTCGTAATAGTCAAATGTGGAGTGAACCCAAACGTTTGCCAACTGATGGATGGATAAAGTCCATGCACTCACATGATGGGACACAGCTCAGCAAAGCGAGGGAGCGAACTGCAGGGTTGACTCTAAAAACACTATGTTGCATGAAGGCAGCCAGATGTAACGGACCAGACACTGTGTGATTCCACTTCCAGAAGAGGAAGCTAATGTGAGGAGTAGAAATCACAACACTGGTGCCTCTGGAGGGTGGGGATGACTAGAAACGGACATGAAGGAACTTTCTGGGGAGATGAGGATGTTCTACATCTACATCTTGACTGGGGTGATTAGGCTAACGCATGCATTCATCAAGAATGCATCAGACTGTACAGATCTGTGTATTTAATGAAAGAAAATGATTGTACCTAGAAATATGCATATATATAGAATAATCCCATCTATTCAGGGATCATTACTTACTTGAGGACATATATTAAGCCCTTTAGAATAGGTCCTTTCTGAGGGGAGGGGAGGATATGAGGATGGCATATAAATATTATAAAAATAATAAAATAGAATGAAAACTCAGGGACTGGTGGAGAGAGTGGGCTATGAAATGAGGAGAATGACTAGACATAAAGTTCTTTCCTGAGACGAGAAAGGAAGGCAGAGAAGCAGACAGCAAGGAAGGAGGGAAGGAGGGAAGGAAGGAAGGAAGGAAGGAAGGCAGAAAGGCAGGCAAGAGGGAAGTTAGGCAGAGATGGGGGAAAGTGGCAAAGGAGCAGCATAGAGAGGAATGGAGACAGACAGGCAGAGAGGGAGAGAGTGGACTGAGTGCTACCCTGTGCGCCGGTCCTTTCCTTCCGTCTGTCCTCTCCCTGCATCCGGTCCTCAGCTCAGGAAGGAGGCACCCCCAGCTGCCGGGCACCTATCAGTGGGCGTCTTGACTGGCTGGTTCACAGGCTGCAAGAGATGGAGTGTTAAACACCAGGTGTGCATTTTGCAGCACTGACAACTCCTTTATTGGGACTCAAGTGAGGAAAGGCCTGGGAGCGTCTTACTGGAAATGTGTTTGAGGCAGAGGCCCCCATGATTTCACGAAGCAGGGCTCCCCCAGGCCCCAGTGACCCCGTCGTGAGCGGGAGGGTCCCCGGGAAGCCTCTACCTGACTTGGGACGGGGCAAGTGCGGATTTTACACCTGTCCGGGCCTGGCGCTTCCACAAGGCTCATCACTCGGAGCCACCACCCAGCGCCGCCGTCCCCGGCCATCAAGCAGGCCGGGGCAGCCCCGGTGGTCCCTCCATCCCCCAGCTCTGCCTTCCATCCTGGAGCCATGAGTTAACCCCTCCGATCAGCTCAGCAGTCACCCGTGAGGCCCATCCTCGTGCCAGCCCTGGGCTGAGTGCTGGGCGGGGACACCAGGACAACTGGGCCATGGCCCTGCCCTCAAGGAGATCGGGGAAGAGGGAAACAGAGAGAATTTACAAACCTAATGCTACAGAGCCACCGGGGCTGCAGTCAGACACGGGGCCCAGCCTGCAGTTCCTGAAGACTTCACAGCGCTGATCCCGAGCCGTCACAGACGGCCCTCCTCCTGTAACACAGTCCTCAGCTGGCTGCCCTTCCTCCCCAGACCCCAGGCCGGTGGGGCGGCCCTGCTCCTGGCCACTACACACTCACCACTGCACACTTCAGAGATGGGGCACTGCCATCGAGCAGGCCTCACGTGGCGGCCTCAAGCCGCAGGACCAAGGGCCGGGCTTCACCCCTCCTGCAGTGGGTGAACCTGGCGTTTGCAGACTGTGCTTCGCAGAAACCTTTCGTAGCGGTGGCAGCTGGCTCGCTCGCTGGCAATCCTAGGTGTTTACAAGAGGAAGTAGGCACCCACATCTTTGGGAGAGTGGAAAAGTCATTTTTAAAGCATCTGTGGAGATGTTATTTATGAATTCTATTTCTTTTTATTCTACCTGTAAATTACATTCTTACCATCATCCTGTAGAGGCGACTTTATTCCCAAACATAATCACAGATTACCAGAAAGCAGAAAGTAGACGTACTATCACCTCTGGTTAGGGAATTGATTACCTTTGTTTTACAGTGACCCAGATACATGGAGAGAGAGACAGAAGCAGAGAGAGAGGGAA